>NC_091957.1:56019468-56116968 GCF_031021105.1 Erythrolamprus reginae
GATAGATAGATAGATAGATAGATAGATAGATAGATAGATGATAGATAGATAGATAGATAGATAGATAGATGATAGATAGATAGATAGATGATAGATAGATAGATAGATGATAGATAGATGATAGATAGATAGATAGATAGATAGATAGATAGATAGATAGATAGATAGATAGATAGATAGATGATAGATAGATAGATAGATAATATTATATTATATCTTTGGATACCACCAATACGTATTAACAATAACAAATAATAATAACAACAGAGTTGGAAGGGACCTTCGAGGTCTTTTAGTCCAACTCCCTGTTTAGGCAGGAAACCCTGCACTACTTCAGACAAATGGTTGTCCAACATCTGCTTAAACTTACTTGACAAAACAAATAAAAACAAATAAATAGAGGTTCTAAGGAGCCCCTGATTGACACACACCCCTCCTTTGTGGCAGCCCCTGCTCTCGTGTCTCTTTCGATCTCATTAGCTTCCCCAGGTCAAACAAGCCAATTCCCCCGACAGAGGCTTCATCCCAAACTCATAAATCTCTTTCCAGATTCACCCGATAGAAACATGCAAGCGAAAATAGCTAGAAGACAAACCCACTAGTGCTATTTTCACAGCCCGGTGGTTTTGCCCTTATTATCAGCGTTAAAGAATCTGGGACTGATCTCATTTTTAAATAATGTTTCTCTATCGCTGCCTCGGCCGCCAGCAATAACCTTTTTGATAAATTGCTCTAGGCGTTTGTCAAGGCCAAGCATTTCTGGTGGTTGTTTTTTTCTTTCTTTCTGCTTCTGGCTGAATTAAGACAACAGAAATGAATGAATATAATTATCTCCTCAAGCAGTCACTCCAGGTGGTTTTGTTCTCCAACAAAATGTATAGTCGGTATTGATAAATATCTCTCAACCACAGCTGCCATTTTCTAAATGGCAAAAAAAGGAGGGAAAATGAAGTTAGGTTCAGGTGAGCCCCTTCCTCCCTAGGTTATCTGGGGGAAGGCATTGATAAAGTTACCTAGTTGGGTAATGAAACGTCTATAAGAAAGCAAGTTCTTTTATAGGATGTTCAGTAATAATTCAGACAAATTCCTTGTGTGGCCAATCACACTTGGCCAATAAAAAACTTCTATTCTATTCTATTCTATTCTATTGTTTCTATTCTACTATTCTGTACTATTCGGTTCTGTTCCGTTCCATTCCACTCCATTCCATTCTATTGTTTCCATTCTACTCTACTCTACTCTTCTATTCTATTCTATTCTATTCCATTCTATTGTTTCCATTCTACTCTACTCTACTCTACTCTTCTATTCTATTCCATTCTATTGTTTCTATTCTACTATTCCTGTTCTGTTCTGTTCTGTTCTGTCCAGTCCCGTTCCACTCCACTCCACTCCATTCTATTGTTTCCATTCTACTCTACTCTACTCTACTCTTCTATTCTATTCTATTGTTTCTATTCTACTATTCCTGTTCTGTTCTGTTCTGTTCTGTCCAGTCCCGTTCCACTCCACTCCACTCCATTCTATTGTTTCCATTCTACTCTACTCTACTCTTCTATTCTATTCTATTCTATTCCATTCTATTGTTTCCATTCTACTCTACTCTACTCTTCTATTCTATTCTATTCTATTCCATTCTATTGTTTCCATTCTACTCTACTCTACTCTTCTATTCTATTCTATTCCATTCTATTGTTTCCATTCTACTCTACTCTACTCTTCTATTCTATTCTATTGTTTCTATTCTACTATTCCTGTTCTGTTCTGTTCTGTTCTGTCCAGTCCCGTTCCACTCCACTCCACTCCATTCTATTGTTTCCATTCTACTCTACTCTACTCTTCTATTCTATTCTATTCTATTCCATTCTATTGTTTCCATTCTACTCTACTCTACTCTTCTATTCTATTCTATTATATTCCATTCTATTGTTTCCATTCTACTATTCTGTTCTGTCCGTTCCATTCCATTCCATTCCACTCCACTCCATTCTATTGTTTCCATTCTACTCTACTCTATCTATTCTATTCTATTCTATTCTGTTCTGTTCTGTTCTACCAAAGGTATCAGATCCTGCCTTCTCACCTGGCTCGCTGTTTTCGAGTCCACTTTGCTTTCTTTTTCTCATTTTTGTGAGAAGGCGGCCGAGATGAAAGAAAGCCGAGACAGCTAGCCACAACTAAAGCAATGTCACACCATCGCAGTCCTTCTTCTAGCGGCAACACTTGAAGGAGCTTCTTTCTTGACAGGTTGAAAATGAATTTCAATGCCCTGCCATGTTCAAGCTGGTGGAATTCTCCAGGTTTGATGGGGAGGGGAATGCTTTTGGTTTGGTTTACGCCGTTCTGTTTGTTTGTACTAGAAAGTCAGCTTGAGCAAACCAAAGAGGAGCCCCAGATCTAGCATAAATACAGTGGTACCTCTACCTAAGAACGCCTCTACTTGCGAACCTTTCTAGATAACAACCAGGTGTTCAAGATTTTTTTGCCTCTTCTCAAGAACCATTTTCCACTTACAAACCCGAGCCTCCGAAACTGTAAGCGGAAAAGACAGGGAGAAGCCTCCGTGGGGCCTCTCTAGGAATCTCCTGGAGAAAACAGGTCCGGAAAAGGTGGAGAGAAGCCTCCCTGGGGCCTCTCTAAGAATCTCTGGGAGGAAACAGGGTTGGAAAAGGCTGGGAGAAGCCTCCATGGGGCCTGTCTAGGAATCTCCTGGGAGGAAACAGGGTCGGAAAAGGTGGAGAGAAGCCTCTGTGGGGCCTCTCTAGGAATCTCCTGAGAGGAAACAGGGCCGGAAAATGTGGAGAGAAGCCTCCGTGGAGCCTCTCTAGGAATCTCCTGGGAGGAAACAGGGCCGGAAAAGGTGGAGAGAAGCCTCTGTGGGGCCTCTCTAAGAATCTCTGGGAGGAAACAGGGTGGAAAAGGCTGGGAGAAGCCTCCGTGGGGCCTCTCTAGGAATCTCTGGGAGGAAACAGGGTCGGAAAAGGTGGGGAAAAGCTTCCATGGGGCCTGTTTAGGAATCTCCTGGGAGGAAACAGGGCCGGAAAAGGCAGGGAGAAGCCTCTGTCGGGCCTCTCTAGGAATCTCCTGGGAGGAAACAGGGCCTCCACCCTCCCTGTGGTTTCCCCAATCGCACGCATTATTTGCTTTTACATTGATTCCTAGGGGGAAAATTGCTTCTTCTTACAAACTTTTCTACTTAAGAACCTGGTCACAGAACGAGGTGCCACTGTATGTATAAAATTGCCAATTAAATCCCCCCCCCTTTGTTAAATGACCGTCTTCCATTTTCCATCCATCCCTTTACAACCACTTTGGCGCTAGAACTCGAGAGGTTCAGACTTTAGTGGTGGCAGGGGGCAAGGAGTTAATGAACTTCACTGCCATCTTAAAAATAAAATTGAAACCATTATTCAGTCAATAAAACAATGTTGTAGAATCTTTATGGAAACGAATAAAGTGGTCAAGGAATCTCATCGAGAATGAGCATTGTAAATCTACCATAAAGCTCCCACGTCTCGCTTAACTAACTGAAAATGCTCTTCAGCGTTCTTGGAACTGGTTTATCTGAGTGTCAGTGGGAAGGAGACAAATATATTAGCCCTGTGCTATATTTTAAAACACACACACACACAAACATCTACTATAGCCATACAGGCATATATATATGATGTGACCTATGTATATTCCAGCATTTTAGAAGGAGACAACAAAGAAGGAAGGAAGGAAGAGAAGGAGCAAAGGAAGGAAGGAAGGAAGAGAAGGAAGGAGGGTAGGAAGGAAGGAAGGAGGAAAAAAGAGAGGAAGGGAAAGAAGGAAGAAAAGGACGGAAGGAAGAAAAGAGGAAGAGAAGGAGCAAAGGAAGGAAGGAAAAAAGGAAAAAAGGAAGAGAAGGAGGGTAGGAAGGAAGGAGGAAAAAAGAGAGGAAGGGAAAGAAGGAAGAAAAGGAAGGGAGGGAGGGAGAGAGGAAAGAAAGAAGGAAAGAAGGAAGAGAAGGAGCAAAGGAAGGAAGGAAAAAAGGAAGAGAAGGAAGAGAAGGAGGGTAGGAAGAAGGGAAGGAGGAAAAAAAGAGAGGAAGGGAAAGAAGGAAGAAAAGGAAGGAGAGAAGGAAGGAAGGTCTTTGTATTAGCACAGATTCCACAGCGGGGATTATGACAAAATGCCAAAGGATTCCTCCATCCAAAATTATTTTTGCCCTTCTTCTGGCTCCAGAATATACAGCAGCTTGAAGATTAGCATCAAATAAAGTCTAGCTAATGAAAAAGAAAAAGAAAAAACCACTGGCACAAATCGATTACCTTTAATTTAGCTGCGGCATCCCATTTTTTCATTCATTATGTTATTAGCTGCAAAAGGTCAGAGTACATTTTCATCTGTGCATTTGTTCAGACCAACAACATCCCTTCTGACTGTCACTTTCTCTCCCCTTCTCTGCCTGCATCTGGGTCACATCTGCATCACATCTGCCATATATCACATTTATTGGCCAGGGGACTGGAGTCTAATGGCCCCAGGCCTGGTGGTATAGATGAGTCTTTAGACTTTTATGGAAGGCGAGGAGGGTAGGGGCAGTATGAATCTTCTGGGGGGAAATGATTCCAGAGGGCCGGGGCCAACACAGAGAAGGCTCTTCCCTTTGGTCCCTCCAAACGACATTGTCTGGTCGACGGGACCTGGAGAAGGCCAACTCTGTGGGACCTCACCGGTCACTGGGATTTAGAAGGCACTTGTACAATTGGCTGTGTAACAATTTTAGAATATACACTGCTCAAAAAAAATAAAAATAAAGGGAACACTTAAATAACACAATATAATACCGAGTAAATCAAACTTCTGTGAAACTGTGAATCTGTCCACTTAGGAAGCAACACTGCTTGACCATCAATTTCACCTGCTGTGGTGCACATTCAAGTTTGTATAGAACAAAGGATTCAATGAGAATACAGTGATACCTCGTCTTACAAACGCCTCGTCATACAAACTTTTCAAGATACAAACCCGGGGTTTAAGATTTTTTTGCCTCTTCTTCCAAACTATTTTCACCTTACAAACCCACCGCCACCGCTGGGATGCCCCACTTCCGGACTTCCGTTGCCAGCGAAGCACCCGTTTTGGCACTGCTGGGATTCCCCTGAGGCTCCCCTCCATGGGAAACCCCACCTCCAGACTTCTGTGTTTTTGTGATGCTGCAGGGGAATCCCAGCAGGGGAATCCCAGCAGCGCAAAAACGGGCGCTTCGCTGGCAACAGAAGTCTGGAGGTGGGGTTTCAAGGACTTCGGTGTTTTTGCGATGCTGTGATTTCACTGATGCTCCCTTCGCTGGGAAACCCCGTTGCCAGCGAAGCGCTCATTTTTGCAATGCTGGAATTCCCCTGCAGCATTGCAAAAACAAAGAAGCCCAGAGGTGGGGTTTCCCATGGAGGGGAGCCTTAGGGGAATCCCAGCAGCCCAAAAACGGACGCTTCGGCTGGCAAAAGGGGTGAATTTTGGGCTTGCACGCATTAATCGCTTTTCCATTGATTCCTATGGGAAACATTGTTTCGTCTTACAAACTTTTCACCTTAAGAACCTCGTCCCAGAACCAATTAAGTTTGTAAGACAAGGTATCACTGTATTTCATTCATTCAGATCTATGGTGTGCTTTTCGAGTGTTCCCTTTATTTTTTTGAGCAGTATATTTCCCCCTCTGTTGTTCTTGAATTTCAGTTGTGCTTTTTCCCTTGATATGATTCCTTATTTGTCAGCACTTTAATATAGTGTGCGTGTGTTTGATATTTGCTACAAGATCTTTATTGTTCATCTTTTCTCTTGTTTCAGGAAAAGGATATTTAATATCTGAATAACCTCTTCGGGTAATTGCATTCCTGCAGGCTATCTTGAGAGGATATGGTGCCTCCCCATCCTCCTTCAGTTTATGATTTACCAGAACCAATAAAACACATCCAAAGACCTTTCTCCTTGGATATATGAGAGGTCCAAGGTTTCTTCTCACTTCAAAACGTGGGTCAAGAACCTCGGCTTGCAGGAATGGGGTGGTCCGAAAAGAGAAAACTGAGGAAGGGGAGAGAACGGAAATAGAATCAGTTTCACAGCCCTGACAAAATTGCAAAAACATTTTTGATTTATATGAAGATGCAATATATCCATTAAAAAAAAAATAGAGTAGCCTTGAGGTCTCCTACAGGTACGGTCAGGTACACAGAACCAGTAGAAAAATTTTGGTCAAGTACACAGAACCGGTAAAAAAAAAATTGATCATAAGCCCGAAAAAGTGGTCAAAAATGAGCAAGCAAAACTACTGTGGGACTTCCGACTTCAGACTGACTGAATTCTGAAGCATAACACACCAGACATTGTGATCATGGAGAAAAAGAAAGTATGGATCATCGACATCGCAATCCCAGGGGACAGCAGAATTGAGGAGAAGCAGCTAGAGAAATTAGTGAAATACGAAGATCTAAAAATCGAGCTGCAACGACTCTGGCATAAGCCCATGAAAGTGGTCCCAGTGGTTCTTGGCACGCTGGGTGCAGGGCCAAAGGATCTCAGTGGACATTTGAAAACCATCGGAATTGACAGGATCTCCATCCATCAGTTGCAAAATTCCGCTTTACTGGGATCGGCAAACATAATTCGCCGCTACATCCAGCAGTCCTAGGTGCTTGGGAATCGCCCGACTGGTGATGAAATATGAAATCCAGCATAGTGATCTCGTTTGCTGTGTTGTACTGTAATAATAATAATAATAATAATAATAATAATAATAATAATAATAATAATAATAATAATAATAATAATAGTCATTCAAAAGGGAGATATTCCTCACCCTCTAATGCATAATAGAAACAACTTCATCTCTCCATAAATAATTATCGCACCTTCCCTCCCATCCCGTCATCAAATGAGAGAGAATTGTTCTATGTTGAGTGTTCAATTGTAGCTCACAGCTTTATTCCAAAACCAAGATGAACAGCAAACGGTGTCACAATTGCAAGAAATGTGATTCAGCTCGAAAAAACAATAATACCCAGCTCTTTTATCTGAAGGGCCTCTTGTTCGACTGGCTAATCGTGGCTGGCACTTCTTCAACCGTTTTTATGGACTCCCCTTTCCAGAAAATCTTATTTTTGATGCTCTCAACATGTTTAAAAGCTTGGGTTTTGCAGGCATATGCAATATGTATATTCATGCGCGTATATGGAACACTAGGTTGGGTTAGCTATCACTAGCTCATTCTGCAAATATATAAATAATAAAGAAACAAGCCAGGAATGGATAATGCATTTTTTACAGCTCCGTATCTCCCCCTAAAAATACTCTAGCTGTGTTCCGCAGCTAGAGATTAAATGAGCAATATTACCTGGAGAATTCTGCCCGACGGAGTGAAACATTGGCACAATTTCCTGACATGCTCATCCGTAGCTCAGCAAATGCTCACCGGCACTTACAAAGGCAATCCAAATAACTTAGACATGTGCTTTACCAAGGAAGGCTTGTCTACAGGATTACGAAAACAGGAACCCCCGAGAGCCTTTTCAATTAAAAAAACCACCCTGCAGACAAAGTCTACTTGCTGCTCCATCAGACTGGATGTCTTCAAGGAATCTTCTCAGGTTCCTTAAGTATCAGATGCTGCTTAGGTTTCCCCAGTTGGAAAAGATGAAAGAGGAGGAGGAGGTGGAGGAGGAGGAAGAGGAGGAAGAGGAGGAGGAGAAGAAGAGGAGTAGGAGGAGGAGAAGGAGAAAAAGGAAGAGAAGGAGGAGAAGTAGAAGAAGGAGAATGAGGAGGAGGAGGAAGAGGAGGAGGAGAAGAAGAAAAAGAAGAAGAAGAGGAGGAGGAGGAGGAGGAGGAGAAGAAGAAAAAGTAAGAGAAGGAGGAGAAGGAGAAGAAGGAGAATGAGGAGGAAGAGGAGGAGGAGAAGAAGAAGAAGAAGAGGAGGAGGAGGATGTCCCTGTTATTATTAATGTTGTATTATGAATTGTCACATGAATGACCAGATGTTTAGATTTTTGTCCACCTATGGAGTCTTGGGATGGGCAGATGTGGTTGCTTCATGGTGTTCAAGGTATGAAGGAAGGATGTCAACTGTTCCAAGCAAAGCTGCCTTTTGCAATTGACTTATGGTGATGTTGCCAATGTTGGGGCGTTCAAAGCAGTGCTCCAGATGTTGCAAGTTTGCTCGCAAGCATCTGTGGGTGCCACCTTTGCTTTCGTTCGCCACAGTTGTTCTACTTCTATTTGCAGGTCTTTCTAAACTCTTTTCTTCTCCTTTTCCCAGGTGTTGCCCTGTCCACCAGGGAATTGTTGAATTGTCTGGTTGTGGCAGGTGCTCTCGTTGGTTTGAATTTTCAAATCCCAGGACATTTTAGCCTCTTGGTTTTCCATTACGTGGTTCCTACTCAGTGCTTGCTTGCTGCCAAGGGTTATTTCTTGCAGGTCTTCCAACCCTCCATTGTTACTTCTTTATCACACTGCTGCTTGCAGTACGTCTATGCGATCTTCTTGCGGCAACTCTTGTTATTATTACAATCGGTCCCTATTATCGCTATTATTCTGGCGCCCTGCTTTAAATTCAGGAAACAGCAGTCACAAAAGGGAGCGAGCGAGTTCAAACAAGATTTCATATTGCTACCTAAATAAGTCCGTAATTACAAAAATGACTACCCATCTGTTAACTGATTCTCTTTTGTCCCGCAGGTTAATACCTGGTGGGTAACTCATAACTAGTAATTATGTTTCCAGCTGGTAACCTGAAATGCTTTAAATGAATCCAGGGACACAAGAGAATGGAACAAAAATACAGCCAGGACAATAAGGTCAGCCCTTCTCTCTGTCCCTCAAATATCTCCTCCTTTCACAGAAGCAGGCAGAGGAATATCTCCGATTATTATAAGCATATGCAGTGGTACCTCTACCTAAGAACGCCTCTACTTATGAATTTTTCTAGATAAGAACCGGGTGTTCGAGATTTTTTTTTTTTTTGCCTCTTCTCAAGAACCATTTTCCACTTACAAACCTGAGCCTCCGAAACTGTAACTGGAAAAGGTGGGGAGAAGCCTCCATGGGGCCTCTCTAGGAATCTCCTAGGGGGAAACAGGAGCGGGAAAGCCAGGGAGAAGCCTCTACGGGGCCTCTCTAGGAATCTTCTGGAGGGAAACAGTGCCAGAAAAGGCATGGAGAAGCCTCCGTGGGGCCTC
The DNA here is from genome assembly GCF_031021105.1 of Erythrolamprus reginae. Taxonomy (NCBI): domain Eukaryota; kingdom Metazoa; phylum Chordata; class Lepidosauria; order Squamata; family Dipsadidae; genus Erythrolamprus; species Erythrolamprus reginae. Next base: position 56,028,663 of record NC_091957.1, read on the forward strand.
TCTAGGAATCTCCTAGGGGGAAACAGAGCGGGAAAGCCAGGGAGAAGCCTCTATGGGGCCTCTCTAGGAATCTTCTGGAGGGAAACAGGGCCAGAAAAGGTGGGGAGAAGCCTGTGTGGGGCCTTTCTAGGAATCTCCTGGGGGGAAATAGGCTGGAAAATGCGGGGAGAAGCCTCTGTGTGGTCCTCTCTAGTAATCTCCTGGGAGGAAACAGAGTCTCAATCGCATGCATTATTTGCATTGATCCCTATGGGAAAAATTGCTTCTTCTTATAAACTTTTCTACTTAAGAACCTGCTCACTGAATGAATTAAGTTCGTAAGTAGAGGTACCACTGTATTTAAAAAGCAAACAATGCATTGAGACCACAGAAATAATTATTTCAGGTTTGTAGAACAGAAAAAATCCCCGATACACCAGTTAAACATTAGACAGAGGGACAGGATACACCAAGCTGTCTTTTGGCATGAGATTTCTGATACAGATGGAATAAAGGTGAGGCAGGAACATTCAAATTGGTTCCATCTGAATAGAGGAGAACGGTGGATTGTGCCAGAAACTCTTTAGAAGCTTGAAGAAGAGGGGGGAAATGTGCACACAAACACACACAAGAAATTTGGTCGCTGGTGGGGAAGAGGTTATTCCAAGGACAAATGCTCAGCTTGCAGAAATATTCTGACTTGTCCTTATTTTAAAATCATCAGGGACATCCAGGAACAAAGAAGATGTCCAAAAAAAGTCCAGTTGCCAACATTGAGCATATTACATTACATATATAGATATATAGATCAAGAATTGTCTTAAAAATGCGAGTTCCAGGTGTATTTATAAATGAAGAGGCAACAGCCATCACGATCTCCGGGCCGTTTAAAATTTATTAAAAACTACTAAAATCGCTAAGCTTTCGTTAGTCCCCTACTAAGGTCATCAGCGTATTAAAATCCCCATTGAAGACATGATTGATCTTATATAATGCTGTTCATTATGTAATTTTAAAACATTAATAGAGGACTAATGGAAGCTTAGTAATTTTAGTAATTATTAATAAATTTTAAACGTTCTGGAGATCGTGATGGCTGTTGCCTCTTCACTTATATTGCATCATATTTTTATTGTTGTGAGCCACCCTAAGGGATTGTGTGGCATAGAAGACAAATTAATTAAATTAAATTAAATATTTTCATCAAATTTTTAATATCAGCTCAATACTCCATATTTTGACGGAGCTCTCTTGGCATACAAATCTAATTATTATTATTATTATTATTATTATTATTATTATTATTATTATTATTATTATTATTATTATTATTATTATCAGTACAACACAGCAAACGAGATCACTATGCTGGATTTCGTATTTCATCCCCAGTCGGGCGCTTCCCAAGCACCTAGGACTGCGTGATGTAGCGGCGAATTATGTGTGCCGATCCCAGTAAAGCGGACTTTTGCAATTGACAGATGGAGATTTTGTCAATTCCGATGGTTTTCAAATGTCCGCTGAGATCCTTTGGCCCTGCGCCCAGCGTGCCAAGTACCACTGGGACCACTTTCACGGGCTTATGCCAGAGTCGTTGCAGCTCAATTTTTAGATCTTCGTATTTCACTAATTTCTCTAGCTGCTTCTCCTCAATTCCCTCAGTCACCTGCCTGACACTTAGCCGCAAACAAAGAATTAAATGAATTAAAGCAGCCACTAGACAGATGAAGCGCTTAATCAAAAGGGCCTTGCTTTGTGTAGGACAATGAATTGTTCTGGGCAATTTTCCAGGTTCCCCACTAAGATTCTCTTTCAAATCAAAATCGTCTTCTGAATTTTTTCTTCCCCCCTCTCCCCCCTTCCGTGTTTTGTTTTTGGAGTTTCTTTCAAATCCCACTCTGGCTCCCTTTGGACAATAGAGCGACGGTTCCTAGGAAATGCCTGGACGGAGATTCTTCTGAACCAAAGATGGCGCTTTGGAGGCAGATGGCGTCAAGATGACAACTTAGAAGTGGAGCTGCTGAAGTATCAGAGGTCAGCTGTTGAGTCTGGACCAGCGAAACCCAGATTCAAGTTCAGCTTCAGGCAAGGAGGGGATTGGTGACTTTGGGCCAGTCCCATCCTGCAAGCCCAGCCTATCTTACAGGAGGAGGAGCAGGAGGAGGAGGAGCAGGAGGAGCAGAAGGAGGAGGAGCAGAGGAGGAGAAGCAAGAGGAGCAGGAGCAGAAGCAGAAGTAGAAGGAGCAGCAGGAGCAGCAGGAGGAGGAGCAGAAGGTGGAGGAGAAGCAACAGGAGCAGGAGCAGGAAGAGCAGGAGCAGAAGGAAAAGGAACAGGAGGAGAAGGAGGAGCAGGGAGGAGAAGAAGCAAGAGGAGCAGGAGGAGCAGGAGGAGAAGGAGCAGAAGCAGAAGGCGCAGGATGAGCAGGAGCAGAGGAGGAGAATCAAGAGGAGCAGGAGCAGGAAGAGCAGGAGCAGAAGGAAAAGGAGCAGGAGGAGAAGGAGAAGGAGGAGCAGGGAGGAGAAGCAAGAGGAGCAGGAGGAGCAGGAGTAAATGCAGCTGTCAAAATAAGTCTCAAACAAATAGGAAAGGAAGTGGATTCCCATTCATTCTTCAGTGGGAAGATTACAGTGTAAAAGAGAAGCCAGGAAGGGCAGTTGAAAAGAAAAGAGTTCCATCAAATCGCTCCGTTCGGTTTGGATGATTACAGAAAAGTAGCTGTTGGAAGTAGCATTTGTGAAGATAATTCACCAGTAGTAGCATTTGTGAAGATAATCATATTTCTTGACTTCTTAAAATGGCTCAGATAATTTCAGTGTGATGTGGATTTCTAAACCAGAAGAAAATGGAAAGAGGGAAAGAAGAAGAAGAGAAAGAAAGAAAGAAAGAAAGGAAGGAAGGAAGGAAGGGAGGGAGGGAGGGAGGAAAAAAGAAAGAAAGAAAGAAAGAAAGAAAGAAAGAAAGAAATATTCCTTTTCATGTATCTCCATTGTTAATTTACACATCTCGGAGCATTCCAAGATTTTTCTAATGGCCATTGAGGATGTGGGAATGGTATTGTTTTTCCAGCTCTGGGATTAAGCAATCCTAGCGACATTAGTTATATGAAGTATTAATAGCAATAGCATTTAGACTTATAAACCACTTCGTAGTGCTTTTACAGCCCTCTCGAAGGAAGGAAGGAAGGAAGGAAGGAAGGAAGGAAGGAAGGAAGGAAGGAAGGAAGGAAGGAACAGGACTTACATACCACCTCCCAGTGCTTTACAGCCCTCTCTAAGCGGTTTACAGAATCAGCCTCTTGCCCCTAACAATCTGGGCCCTCATTTGACCCACCTCGGAAGGACGGAATCCTGAATCAACATTGAGTTGGGATGGATGGATAGGGAGGGAAGGGAGGGGAGGAAAGAAGGAAGGAAGGGAGGAAGGAAGGAAGGGAGGGAGGAAGGAAGGAAGGAAGGAATAGGACTTAGATACCACTTCATGGAGCTTTTACAGCCCCCTCTAAGCAGTTTACAGAATCAGCCTCTTGCCCCCAACAATTGACCCACCTCGGAAGGATGGAAGGCTGAGTCCGCCTTGAGCCGGTGGTGAGATTTGAACTGCTGAACAACAGCTAGCAGTCAGCTAAAGGGGCCTGCAGTGCTGCACTCTAACCACTGCGCCACCCCGGCTCTTTAAGTAACGTCCCTCTTTTTTAAACTTTGTACTTTGATTTTGAAGCCCAGGGGCGAAGGTCCCTGGAGACAAACTACCTAATCAAGGTCCCTTTATCCACTAATGTGCATCCTCCCGTGGCTAATCAGATTCCAGCTGTGGGGTGAGATCTCTTCTCCCACTTTTCTACCCTGGTGGTTTCCCTGGCAACCCATTTTCCATTTTTGAAAGGCAGGAACATGAGAACAAGGGGACACAATCTGAAGTTAGTTGGGGGAGAGATAAAAAGCAACACGAGAAAATATTACTTGACTGAAAGAGGAGTAGATCCTTGGAACAAACCTGCAGCAGACGTGGTTGGTAAATCCACAGTAACTGAATGTAAACATGCCTGGGATAAACATATATCCATCCTAAGATAAAATACAGAAAATAGTATAAGGGCAGACTAGATGGACCAGGAGGTCTTTTTCTGCCGTCAGTCTTCTATGTTTCTATGTTTCTAGGATCCTTCCTTCCTTCCTTCTTTCCAACCCTCCATCAATTTCCTTCCTTCCTTCTTTCCAACCCTCCATCAATTTCCTTCCTTCCTTCTTTCCAATCCTCCCTCAATTTTTCCCTTCCTTCCTTTTTTCCAATCCTCCCTCAATTTTTCCCTTCCTTCCTTCTTTCCTACCCTCCATCAATTTCCTTCCTTCCTTCTTTCCAATCCTCCCTCAATTTTTTCCTTCCTTCCTTCCTTCCTTCTTTCCAACCCTCCATCAATTTCCTTCCTTCCTTCTTTCCAATCCTCCCTCAATTTTTTTCCCTTCCTTCCTTCTTTCCAATCCTCCCTCAATTTTTCCCTTCCTTCCTTCCTTCTTTTTTTCCTTCCTTCCATCCTTCTTTCCAACCCTCCATCAATTTCCTTCCTTCCTTCTTTCCAATCCTCCCTCAATTTTTTTCCTTCCTTCCTTCCTTCCTTCCAACCCTCCATCAATTTCCTTCCTTCCTTCTTTCCAATCCTCCCTTAATTTTTCCCTTCCTTCCTTCCTTCCTTCCTTCCTTCCTTCCTTCCTTCTAACATCGGCTCCATGTTAAACAAAGGAAAATGGGCCATGTAATTTGGATGGTTTTCAGAGATGTTTGAACGTCGAACGCCTCCACAATCTACCCTCAAAAGATGAGACAGCTCAGCTTCAACTGAAGTCAGCTCTCAACCCAAGAGGAGATGTGTGCTCTCTTCTTTCCCTTTATGAGAAATGACAACAAGGCAGCCCATGTGGAAGGATCCCAGCAAATCTATTTGACACGCAATGCTACCCAGCCACTCAACATAAACACAAACTACCCAGCCCTTCAGGCCGTTACATTAGACAATAAGCAAATGCCATCCTAAATAAATCTTTCTAAAACGTAGACATTGCCCAGGAAGAGAGGAGACGCAGGACAAAGTTCATAAGATCAAAACTAGAGGGAAAAAATGAGATCGGATGGAAAGCAAAAGAATTGAACATTTTAGAAATATCCTGGCATTGAACTGTTTCTGCTTCCAGCCATAGAAGCTTCAAATTCAGGGAAAGATTTCAAAGCCTCTAGACCTGATTTCTTAAGGGGGAAAGGCCATTGCAATGAGGGATGGAGGGAAGGAGGGAAAGAGGGAAGGAGGAAAAGAGGGAGGGAGGGAGAAAGTTAAAATAATGGATTAATGGATGGAGATGATAGAAAGATATAAACATAGAGATATCCTACGAAAATAGACTAACAATCCTGGGCCTAGAAAGCCTAGAACTACGGCGCCTAAAACACGATTTGAGTATTGTCCACAAGATCATATGCTGCAACGTCCTACCGGTCAATGACTACTTCAGTTTCAACCGCAACAACACAAGAGCACGCAACAGATTCAAACTTAATACGAACCGCGCCAAACTTGACTGTAAAAAATATGATTTCAACAATCGAGTTATTAAAGCGTGGAACTCATTGCCGGACTCAATTGTGTCAACCCCTAACCCCCAACACTTCTCCCTTAGACTCTCCACGATTGACCTCTCCAGGTTCCTAAGAGGCCACTAAGGGGCGTACATAAGTGCACTGGCGTGCCTTTCATCCCCTGTCCAATTGTCTTTCCTTTCTCTCACTTATCATATATATTTTCTTTCTTTCATATATCCTCTCCTCTAAGTTCACTTTTACCCTTATATATATTACCACATGTCTATTTTTCTTCCTATGTATTTGTGTATTGGACAAATGAATAAATAACTAAATAACTAAATAAATAAATATGATGGATGGATGGATGGATGGATGATGGATGGATGGATGGACACATGAATGGATGGACACATGGATGGACAAATAGATGGATGGATAATAGATAGACAGAGTTAATGAATAAAGTGTTGGAGAGGTCTATTATATTCCTCCCTCCTTTTTCCCCATTCTGCATCTCTATTTTTTCCCCCCCAAGCATAACTGTGTCTCATTAAAATTCCTATAGCACCTTCCTTCAACCAGGGTGTACATTTGGCCCGGTAATTACCTTGAAAACTCCACAGCAATTATTTCTTTGGAATTTCTTCCCCCTTCCAACACCCCCCCCCCCCCCACCAAACGTAGAGAATATATACAATATAAGTATGACGTGCGTGCTTCAAACACACAAACTTTTTTTGGACAAGGGGAGCGAAAGGCGGGTGGGGGGGAAGGAAGAAAGGAGAGTGCAATTATCATTTAATCGCCGTTAATTATATGCTTAATGTACCTTGAGTAAAAATTACTGAAGCTGTGAAAAAGGGATCCCTACTGATATTGCATTACAGTTACAAAACACCAACGAATCCCTGACAGAGTATCGGATACCAGATAGCGTCACACTTATACTAATGTTCCTAGCTAATTATGCTTGGCCCATCTGTAAAGTCACTCCAGGTGCCTTCTGCTTGGGATGAGGGAGGTGTAGGAAGGATGGCTGAATCTGGTCACACAAGACCAAGAGCAGCTCAAGAGGACCACCAAGCAGCGTTAGGTAAAGCCAGAAGTTTAGTTTAGTTTATTTAGATTTGTATGCCGCCCCTCTCCAAAGACTCAGGGCGGCTAACAACAATAAAAAACAATGTAACAAATCTAATATTAAAAAGTAATCTAAAAAACCCCAATTTAAGAAACCAATCATACATACAGACATACCATGCATACATTTTATAAGCCTAGGGGGAAGGGAGAGAAAATTTTCAATTCCCCCATGCCTGACCACAGAGGTGGGTTTTAAGGAGCTTGCGAAAGGCAAGGAGTGTGGGGGCAACTCTGATATCTGGGGGGAGCTGGTTCCAGAGGGTCGGGGCCACCACAGAGAAGGCTCTTCCCCTGGGTCCCGCCAAATGACATTGTTTAGTTGACGGGACCCGGAGAAGGCCAACTCTGTGGGACCTAACCGGTCGCTGGGATTCGTGCGAAGACTGGAAGGAGGGGTTCAACCTATTCTCCAGAGAGAGCCCCTGAAGGCAGGACGAGAAGCAATGGGTGGAAACTAATCAGAGAAGCAGCCTGGAATTAAGGAGAGATTTCCTCACAATGAAACAGCGGAACAGCTTGCCTCTAGAAGTAAGGGGGGCTCCAATACTGGGGGTTTTCAAAAAGAGATGGGACCAGCCTTTTCTGCAATGGTATAGTCTCCTGCTTAAGCAGGGGGTTGGACTAGAAGACCTCCAAGGTCCCTTCCAACTCTGTTCTGTGCTGTTCTCTATATTCTATATTCTTCTATATTCTATATTCTATATATTCTATATTCTGTATTCTGTATTCTATATTCTATATTATTCTATATTCTATATATTCTGTATTCCGTATTCTGTATTCTATATTCTATATTCTATATCAGTGGTTCTCAACCTTGGGGTCGGGACCCCTTTGGGGGTCAAACGACCATTTCACAGGGGTTGCCCAAGACCACGGGAAAAGATAAATTTCCAATGATGTTAGCAACTAAAGCTTCTATTCTGGCATCTCAGAACATATTTTTACAATCCAACCTATCAGGTGTTTACAGGGAGGGTGTCCCTCTGACCTCTTACATTAGAGAAACACCTTTCAGCTGTGGCGAGAGGGGCGTTTGCCCAGGTTCGCCTGGTGCGCCAGTTGCAGCCCTATTTGGACCGGGAGTCATTGCTCACAGTCACTCATGCCCTCATCACCTCGAGGTTCGATTACTGCAACGCTCTCTACATGGGGCTACCTTTGAAAAGTGTTCGGAAACTTCAGATCGTGCAGAATGCAGCTGCGAGAGCAATTATGGGCTTCTCTAAGTATGCCCATATCACTCCAACACTCCGCAGTCTGCATTGGTTGCCGATCAGTTTCCGGTCACAATTCAAAGTGTTGGTTATGACCTATAAAGCCCTTCATGGCACCGGACCAGAATATCTTCGGGACCACCTTCTGCCGCACGAATCCCAGCGACCAGTTAGGTCCCACAGAGTGGGTCTTCTCCGAGTCCCGTCAACTAAACAATGTCGCTTGGCGGGACCCAGGGGAAGAGCCTTCTCTGTGGTGCCTCCGACCCTCTGGAACCAGCTCCCCCCTGAGATTAGGATTGCCCCCACCCTCCTTGCCTTTCATAAACTCCTTAAAACCCACCTCTGCCGTCAGGCATGGGGGAACTAAAACATCTCCCCCTTGCCCATGTTGTTTTGCTGTTTGATTGATTGTGTGCTTGTTTTTTTTATATATATATTGGGATTGTTTTATGAATTTCTTAACTTAAAATTGTAATTGGATTGGTGGGCATTGGATTTGTCACTATGTACTGTTTTTGCTATTGTTGTGAGCCGCCCCGAGTTTGCAGAGAGGGGCGGCATATAAATCCAATAAATCTAATCTAATCTCTTGCCAATCAGTTTCAAGATCTGTTGGAAGAATTGGCACTAAACTAATAGTTGGGGGTCACCACAAGATGAGGAACTGTATTAAGGGGTCGTGGCATTAGAAAGGTTGAGAACCACTGTTCTATATTCTATCCTATCCTATCCTGGTCTATTCTACTCTACTCTACTCTATTCTTTTGTTCCAAGCATCTACTAGTCTTTCAGTAAAATATTTTCTCACGTTGCTTCTGATCTTTCCCCCAACTAACCTCAGATTGTGCCCCCTTGTTCTTGTGTTCTCTTTCCTATTAAAAACTCTTCCCTCCTGAACCTTATTTAACCCTTTAACATATTTAAATGTTTCGATCATGTCCCCCCTTTCCCTTCTGTCCTCCAGACTCTACAGATGGAGTTCATGGAGTCTTTCCTGGTAGGTTTTATGCTTAAGACCTTCCACCATTTTTGTAGCCCGTCTTTGGACCCGTTCAATTGGACTTTGTAGCCTGTTTGCGGGTGGAAAGGTGCCAAGGTTTCTGTTGTGGCCCATCCAATCTTCGCTTCTCTTCGTCCCTCTGCCAAGAAATGATTTCTGAGGTCTTCTTGCTTCTGTCCAGCGGGCATCGCGGTGAAACTGACATTTAAGTGCAGAGTTTCTGGTCCTCTTTGACACAATTACTTCTGCTATCGAAATGTCTTTCATTTCTCCGTTGCTGGCTTAAAATGTACAGCTGAGTATACTTCCTGCTGCAGGCGATGGGGGAAAAAAAGCTACAGCAATGAGACACATTTAGAACTGCTCTGTTTGTTCTTCAGGGTTATTGTGTTATTTCATCGGATAAATCCGATCTGTGCTTAAAATGTCAGTAGAATTGGGGAAAAGTTTGGCTTCCAGAACTTATCGCTTGCTTCACTCAGGCAGGGTTTTATCTTCTATGGGATATTCAATCCCAGAAGTCTCACTCGGCCCATTTGTGGCACCTTAAAGATAACCAGATTTAAAGTCCAATTCTAGACGAATTTATTCGGAAGGAAACCATAGGAGGAGGCGGAGTTAAATAGACCATCGGCCCCGAATCGTTACGTTCCCACAAATGGTCCAAGACCATTCAATTCCATTCATTCATACCTGGTAGCAATTCAATATTGAATTTCCGTTGCCTAGACCAAGGGTAGGCAAAGTTGGCACTTCTATGACTTGTGGACTTCAACTCCCAGAATTCCTGAGCCAATCATGGTAGCTCAGGAATTCTGGGAATTGAAGTCCACATGTCATAGAAGAGCCAACTTTGCCTACGCCTGGTCTAGACTCTTGTGTAAACGGTCTGAACAATTAATATAATAATAATAATAATAATAATAATAATAATAATAATAATAATAATAACAACAACAACAACAACAACAACAACAACAACAGTTGGAAGGTACCCCGGAGGTCTTCTAGTCCAACCCCCTGCTTAGGCAGGAAACCCTACACTACTTCAGGCAGGTAGTTATCCAACATCTGCTTAAAAACCTCCAGTGTTGGGGCATTTATAACTTCTGGAGGCAAGCTTTTTCCACTGATCAATCGTTCTAACTGTTAGGAAATTTCTCCTTAGTTCTAAGTTGCTTCGCTCCTTGTTTAGTTTCTACCCATTGCTTCTTGTTCTACCCGCAGGTGCTTTGGAGAATAGGTTGACTCCCTCTTCTTTATGGCAACCTCTGAGATATTGGAAGACTGCTATCCTGTCTCCCCTGGTCCTTCTTTTCATTAAACTAGGCATGCCCAGTTCCTGCAACGGTTCTTCGTATGTTTTAGCCTCCAGTCTCCTAATCCTCTTTGTTGCTCTTCTCTGCACTTTTTCTAGAGTCTCAACATCCGTTTTGCATTGTGGCAGCCAAAACTGAATGCCGGATTACAAGTGTGGCTTTACCAAGGCTTTATAAAATGGTATTAACCCTTCACGTGATTTTATTTTATTTATTTTATTTTATTTATTCATTTGTCCAATACACAATACATATGGAAGAGAATAGACATGAAGTAATATATATAAAGATAATATGTAAAAATAGAGAAGATATATGAAAGGAAGAAAATATATATGATATATGAGATAAAGGAAAGACAATTGGACAGGGGACGAAAGGCACACTAGTGCACTTATGTATGCCCCTTACTGACCTCTTAGGAACCTGGAGAGGTCAATCGTGGATAGTCTAAAGGAGAAATGTTGGGGGTTAGGTGTTGACACTATTGAGTCTGGTAATGAGTTCCACGCTTCGACAACTCAATTGTTAAAGTCATATTTTTTGCAGTCAAGTTTGGAGCGGTTAATATTAAGTTTGAATCTGTTGCGTGCTCTTGTGTTGTTGCGGTTGAAGCTGAAGTAGTCATTGACCGGTAGGACGTTGCAGCATATGATCTTGTGGACAATACTTAAATCATGTTTTAGGCGCCGTAGTTCTAAGCTTTCTAGACCCAGGATTGTTAGTCTATTTTCATAGGTTATTCTGTTTCGAGTGGAGGAGTGAAGGGCTCTTCTGGTGAAATATCTTTGGACCTTTTCAAGGGTGTTGATGTCCAAGATGTGGTATGGGTTCCAGATAGATGAGCTGTATTCAAGGATGGATCTGGCAAAAGTTTTGTAGACTCTTGTGAATAGTGTGAGATTGCCGGAGGAGAAGCTACGTAGGATCAGGTTAACAACTCTAGAAGCCTTTTTGGCGATATTGTTGCAGTGGCTTGATTCTGTCCCTCTGTTCATGCAACCTACAACTGGGCTGACAGGCTCATATTTAAATGGCTGTCCACATATTCTTAACTGCAACTTAACATTACAGTCCTGGTTCTTCATGCCTGACAGAAACCACATTGCACATTCAACTTTCTATTCTTCTTCAGATTTGTGCGTGTGTGTGTGTTTTTAAAAAAAATAAAAATAATAACTTGGATACTGAGAAAGCTGGACTTGAAAAGTATCAAACTTTATGTCTTTTATTCCATTGTCCCCAAAGATAAGGTTGCCGCAATTTCCTTGCCGTCCGTTCGCGTCAGCCAATAAAAGTCCCAAATTAATCACCGCTGTTTAGACCATCTTTGGATTTAGTCAGCTTCTCCTGTCTACTCTCCGCACTAGCAGTTTGTCATCTTGACCGCTACAATATATTAAGGTTGTGTGTATCTTTGCTTTTAAGGTTCTGCTGGAAAGCTGCTACAGCAAATTTCCAAACCAAATCTCTTTTGTAGGGTTCTTGGTGCTCTCCGAATTCAATGGTTTTCTTGTAGGTCTTTCAATTTATTATTTTATTTATTTATTATTTGGATTTGTATGCCGCCCCTCTCCGAAAACTCGGGGCGGCTCACAACAAGTGAAAAGACAATCCAATACATAATCCAATTTAATTAAAATATTATAAATTTAAGAAAAACCCCTATACTAACATACACACACACAAGCATACCATATATAAATTCAACGTGCCCAGGGGAAGATGTTTAGTTTCCCCATGCCTGACGGCAAAGGTGGGTTTTGAGGAGTTTACGGAAGGCAGGAAGAGTAGGGGCAGTTCTGATCTCCGGGGGGAGTTGGTTCCAGAGAGTCGGTGCCGCCACAGAGAAGGCTCTCCCCCTGGGGCCCGCCAACCGACATTGTTTAGTTGACGGGACCCGGAGGAGGCCCACTCTGTGGGACCTAATCGGTCGCTGGGATTCGTGCGACAGAAGGCGGTCTCGGATTCCATGAATACTGCTACCATAATTTGTTTGTTTGTTTATTTATTTGCTTGTTTGCTTTGTCAAGTACGTATTGGTAGTGCACAAAGATATAACAATGTTTATATTATTATTATTATTATTATTATTTATTGGATTTGTATGCCGCCCCTCTCCGCAGACTCGGGGCGGCTAACAACAATAATAAAAACAGTATGTAGAAATCCAATTAATAAAAACAACTAAAAACCCTTATAACAAAACAAAACATACACACAAACATACCATGCATAACTTGTAATGGCCTAGGGGGAAGGAATATCTCAACTCCCCCATGCCTGGCAGCATAAATGAGTCTTGAGTAGTTTACGAAAGACAGGGAGGGTGGGGGCAGTTCTAATATCCGGGGGGGGGAGTTGGTTCCAGAGGGCCGGGGCCACCACAGAGAAGGCTCTTCCCCTGGGCCCTGCCAAACGTCATTGTTTAGTTGACGGGACTCGGAGAAGGCCAACTCTGTGGGACCTTATCGGTCGCTGGGATTCATGCAGTAGCAGGCAGTTCCGGAGGTAATATACATCATACTAGTAAGAGAGAAGCATTAGGACAGGGGACGGAAGGCACGCTGGTGCACTTATGCACACCCCTTACTGACCTCTTAGGAATTGGGAAAGGTCAACAATGGATAGTCTAAGGGTAACGTTTTGGGGGTTAGGTGATCATACTACAGACTCAGGTAGTGAGTTCCATGCATCAACTATTCGGTTACTAAAGTCGTATTTCCTGCAGTTCTATTCTTTCATTGATATGTTCTATGACTATATCTTCTCTTCTATTCTTTCTTAGATATATTTTACTATGAGTATCTCCTCTATAACATTCATGTGTGTGTGTATATATATATATACCCACTAAAACCCTCACTGTGTATTGGACAAAATAAAATAAATAAATAAAATAGTTTCAGGAGTTCAGAAGTTCCAATTAAAAATAAGATGCAGCCCATATAGCCCGGGGGGGGGGGGTAAAAAATATATAATATGTCTGAATTATATACAGCAGTGATTTTTCCACTCCTTCCCTTCAGCGTTTTCGTCTGGTTCGTTGGTCTGGATGGAGCGATCGAGCAAAGATGCCTCGTTCAACATTGTCCTCTCCTGCCTCCCCCAGCTCGGTCTGAGCTACCAGCTTGAGGTCATCGGAAAGAAATTTGTCCTCATTAATGGTAGTGGTGGTGAAGGGGTTTTTGTCAAGAGGGAGCTTTGATTTGGAGCCATCTGGATTGATGGCAAAAGATTTATCATTCGGATAACCGTTTGGAAAACGGGCAGAAAATTATTTCGAACCCACCACCCTCCTCTCTGCAGCAAACTAATTATCCAACTGTCTGAGCGGATGCTAAATAGCATGCAATGATCCAGCATTTGAGAAGTTATGGGCTTATAAATTTCATTTGTTTGTATTTCTACGGGTGACGTTGGCAGTTTCGGAAATCCTTTTGACAGCTAAATTGAAGGGGTCTCGAACATTTGCTTTACAATTTATTTCCCAGACAATGAATTGTCACAAGACGTGATGCGGTATAAATGGCCAATCTCATGCACGCTGGGTGTTAAACACAACAACGCCGGCTGACTTTGCTGGATTAAACAAGGGGAGCCCAGCTGTCATGACAATCACCAAGGTCTTGCCAGAAATGAACACTACAATATTTTTTTATTTTATTTTATTTTGCTTCCCTCTTTTCACTTTGGCAGATCACATTTAAGGATAAGGAGTCTTCGGAGAGTGGCGGCATACAAATGTAATAAATGAATAAATGAATGAATGAATGAATGAATGAATAAATAAATAAATAATCTCATCTGTCTGGAACTGGCACCACATTTCGGACATAGAAAATGTCCAGAGATACTTTACGAGAAGACCCCTCCACTCCTCCAATCACAAGATCATATGCTGCAACGTCCTACCGGTCAATGACTACTTCAGCTTCAACCGCAACAACACAAGAGCACAGAACAGATTCAAACTTAATATGAACTGCTCCAAACTTGACTGTAAAAAATATGATTTCAACGATCGAGTTATCGAAGCGTGGAACTCATTACCAGACTCCATAGTGTCAACCCCTAACCCTCAACATTTCTCCCTTAGACTCTCCACGATTGACCTCTCCAGGTTCCTAAGAGGCCAGTAAGGGGCGTGCATAAGTGCACTGGTGTGCCTTTCGTCCCCTGTCCAATTGTCTTTCCTTTCTTTCACCTATCTTATATATTCTCTTCCTTTCATATATCCTCTCCTCTAAGTTCACTTTCACCCTCTTTTATATTACCACATGTCTATTTTCTTCCTATGTATTTGTGTATTGGACAAATGAATAAATAAATAAAATAAATAAAATAAGCTGGGTGATTTTGTGTCTTTGTGCTAATCTCTTTTTTCTCTTAACCCAAGGAGGAGGAGGAGGAGTGAAAGGAGGAGGAGGAGGAGGGAGGAGGAGGAAGGGGAAAGGGAGGAGAAGAAGGAGGAGGAGGGGAAAGGGAGAAGAAGAAAGAGAAGGAGAAAGAGAAAGAGGAGGAAAGGGGAAAGGAGGAGGAGAAGGAGAGAAGAAGAAAGAGGAGGAGGAGAAGAACAAGGAGAAGGACGAGGAAGAGAAAGAGGAGGAGAAGAAAGAGGAGGAGGAAGAGAAAGAGGAGGAGAAGAAGGAGGAGGAGGAGGAGGAGGAGGGGAAAGGGAGAAGAAGAAAGAGAAGGAGAAAGAGAAAGAGAAGGAGGAAAGGGGAAAGGAGGAGGAGAAGGAGAGAAGAAGAAAGAGGAGGAGGAGGAGGAGAACAAGGAGGAGAAGGACGAGGAAGAGAAAGAGGAGGAGAAGAAAGAGGAGGAGGAAGAGAAAGAGGAGGAGAAGAAAGAGGAGGAGGAAGAAGAAGAGTAAGAGGACAAAGAGGAAGAGGAGAAGGAGGAGAAGAAGAAAGAGGAGGAGGAGGAGAAAGAGGAGGAGGAGGAGAAAGAGGAGAAGGAGGAGGAGGAGGAGAAAGAAGAGAAAGAGGAGGAGGAGGAGGAGAAGAGGAGGAGGAGGAGAAAGAGGAGGAGGAGGACAAACCACTTGTGAAAAATGCTACTCAGAAAATTGCAAGGATTTAACTGCGCAGTGACCAGAACTCTGAGTTAAAGAGGCCGTGGGTTTAAAATATTGAAGTATAAAGGTTATAGGGGAGAAATAACAAAAGGTTGCTATCTTTAGGTTTCAAAAATAATAGAAAATGACTTTCTCCCCTCCCTTCTATTTTGCATTCCCAAACTCTAGCCACCGTTTAAATATTTAAACTTTGCATTATACATTAGTCATTATTGTTAGCTTCTATTTAAGTCCTAAAAGAATCATATAGCAAAGGTCTAAATTTGTTTTGTCCTTTTATGAGATAAATATAAATTTTGGGCTTGGACAACCTTGAACTTTGCCGTCTACAGTCTGAACTAAGCATAGTCCCCAAAATTGCCGGCTAAAACGTCCTACCTGTCAACGACTACTTCAGCTTCAACCACAATATGTTTATTTTTACGTGAAAGGAACGCCCTTTGCTTGCAGCGCCGCTGCGGCGTCCTTTTTCGTAAAAACAACCATGTTTATTTTTACATAATACCTCCCTTTGAAGGAGCTGGGGAATCCCTCCCACGAAGGGGTTCCAGGGCGGAGCTTTGACGTCACTGGCAGGTTGCTAAGGACGCCATGGAATCCAGGAAGTGATCACCTTGGCGTCCTTAGCAACCTGCCGGTGACGTCAAAGTTCCGAACGCCGAAGGCGACCCCAAACTTTGCCTGAAGTTTCGAAGAATTCCGGGTTCCTGTTCGGCATACCGAATACCGCAAAATTCGGTACGGACCCGAATTGTGCGAGTTCGGTTCGCCCATCACTAAAGATAAAGGAATGGTTCCTGCTTGAATTTGGTTCTGCTGAATATATCCTGGTCATAGCGCTGGTGAGACCACATTTGGAATACTGTGCTCAATTCTGGAGACCTCACCTGCAAAAAGATATTAATGAAATTGAAAGGGCCTAAAGACGGGCTACAAAAATGGTGGAAGGTCTTAAGCATTAAACTTATCAGGAAAGACTTCATGAACTCAATCTGTATAGTCTGGAGGACAGAAGGGAAAGGGGGGACATGATCGAAATATTTAAATATGTTAAAGAGTTAAATAAGGTCCAGGAGGGAAGTGTTTTTAATAGGAAAGTGAACATAAGAACAAGGGGGCTCAATCTGTGGTTAGTTGGGGGAAAGATCAGAAGCAACGTGAGAATATATTATTTGACTGAAAGAGTAGTAAATGCTTGGAACAACTTCCAGCAGACGTGGTTGGTAAATCCACAGTAACTGAATTTAATCATGCCTGGGATAAACATGTATCCATCCTAAAACACAATCTGAAGTTAGCAGTAGATCCTTGGAACAAACTTCCAGCAGACATGGTTGGTAAATCCACAGTAATTGAATTTAAACATGCCTGGGATAACCATAGATCCATCCTAAGATAAAATACAAGAAATAGTATAAGGGCAGACTAGATGGATCATGAGGTCTTTTTCTGCCGTCAGTCTTCAATGCCCTCATCACCTCGAGGTTTGATTACTGCAACGCTCTCTACATGGGGCTACCTCTGAAAAGTGTTCGGAAACTTCAGATCGTGCAGTCGTGGGGCTTCCACGATTCGCCCACGTTTCTTCAACACTCCGTGGCTTGCATTGGCTGCTGATCAATTTCCGGTCATAATTCAAAGTGTTGGTCATGACCTTTAAAGCCCTACATGGCATTGGACCAGATTACCTCCGGAACCGCCTGCTACCGCACGAATCCCAGCGACCGATAAGGTCCCACAGAGTTGGCCTTCTTCAGGTCCCATCGACTAAACAATGTTGTTTGGCGGGCCCCAGGGGAAGAGCCTTCTCTGTGGCGGCCCTGGCCCTCTGGAACCAACTCCCCCTGGAGATTAAAATTGCCCCCACCCTCCCTGTCTTTCGTAAACTACTTAAGACTCACTTATACCGCCAGGCATGGGGGAGTTGAGATATTCTTCCCCCCTAGGCCATTACAAGTTATGCATGGTATGTCTGTGTGTATGTTTGGTTTTATAATAAGGGTTTTTAGTTTTTTTTATTATTGGATTGTTCATGTTGTTTTATCATTGTTGTTAGCCGCCCCGAGTCTACGGAGAGGGGCGGCATACAAATCCAATAAATTATTATTAATTATCATTATTATTAAATAGTAGAAGGGCCGAATAGTATTCTATATATATCCCACCTGATTTTTAAAGATGCCATGGAAATTTTTTCCCCCCTGCTCTGTTGTAAGAGTGGTTTTCTCCTTTTTTCTTTCTGTTCTACAATGCCCTGGATATGTTTCTCCCGGGGTTTTATCCATCTTTAAATCATAGCAGAACCTCCTAGTTGGTTTTCTGAAACAGAGAACACCCAAGTGCTGTATCTCTTTTGGCAATGACATTCTCTGAAGCTATGTACTCTGATTAATTTTCAACGGGGAAAGAGCTGTTTTAATCCCATGTCTTAGCGAATGTAATTATAATAAAGATATTACAAACTCTGGCAAATGAACATAATCGCTATATCTGTAGATACTTTGCAGGGGGATGACATTTTACCTTCCCTCCGTGGCTCGGGAGGTATGGAGAAAGCAAGGCAGGGCCTGACATTTTGAAATAATTGCTCCTTTGGCTTACCATGTTGGCAATTATTACAAAATGTCAATTAGGAATCGGGACCCACAAAGCTCGGTGTTTTGAGAGCCAAGGGATGGATGCCCGAGAAGAAATCCCACGTTTGGGAACGCAAAGTTTGATCGCGTTTCAGGAAATTATAGGGGAAGGGATGGCAGAAACTGGAGGTGAGGTTAAAAGAGGAATCAGCTTAGAATCGCTACGTAGTCACAAACAAACTAGGTCTACCACCTCACCCTTGAATTCCACTGATCCTTATTTAGCTCCAAGGAGGCTCTAACCATCAATTGAGAATATTAACATCAGGGTTGAAAGATCAGATCCACATGTGAAAGTCCAATTTATTGCTACCAATTTATTGCTACATATAGAGATCTTCTCAACTAACTGTTAGCACCTGCTAGGAATTAGATATGAGTCCACAGAATTCAAAGGTGGTTGGATTTGGTTCATTTGTGATTATTTTATTTATTTATTTATTTATTTATTTATTTATTTATTTATTTATTTATTTATTTATTTATTTATTTATTTTGTCCAATACACAATGAGGGTTTTTGTTGCAGCATAACAAATTATGTTAGAATAGGATTGTATTAAAAATCTGGACCTCTAGCATAAAAAAAATACTCTGCTTGACCCTGACTCTATAAAACCAGGACAGGAGGACACTAATCTGCCTAATCTGCATTCCTGGGAAACAAAAGGGGCTCAAATAAAACATCTCGCAATAAACAAAGTTTTCACCACTCCGGACAGGACGTTATAGGATCAAAGGGGGGAATTTATATTGGCTAAGGCATACAACAGCCCTTCATGGCACCGGACCAGATTACCTCAGGGACCGCCTTCTGCTGCACGAATCCCAGCGACCAGTTAGGTCCCACAGAGTGGATCTTCTCCGGGTCCCGTCAACTAAGCAATGTCGCCTGGCGGGACCCAGGGGAAGAGCCTTCTCTGTGGCGGCCCCGGCCCTCTGGAACCAACTCCCCCCAGAGATTAGAACTGCCCCCACCCTCCTTGCCTTTCGTAAACAACTTAAAACCCACCTCTGCCGCCAGGCATGGGGAATTGAGATCCTCTTTCCCCCTAGGCCTTTACAATTCTATGCATGGTATGTATGTATGTATGTTTGGGTTTTATATTAATTGATTTTTAATCATCAATACCAAATTACTATTGTACACTGTTTTATTGTCGCTGTTAGCCGCCCCGAGTCTCTGGAGAGGGGCGGCATACAAATCCAATAAATAAATAAATAAATAAATAAATTAAGGAAGATTAGCCAGATAAGGAAGAAGGCTTCAGAGAAATTAGGTGTGAATAAACATCTGCTCTTAGGAAGTTTCTAGGAAATTGTTTCTTGATATCTATGGGAAAGGAAGAACTCAAAGGATACGTTTGAAGTTGTGTTGCTGGATGTATCATTTGACATGTATATGTAATTATCCCCCATTTCCTTATGTTCCTAAATAAAAAGGGGTACATGGCTCTAACTATGTCACTTCACCCAGAGAGAGACAATGTGTCCAAGCTTTCTTTCTAGGATTCGTGTTCGTGAGTGACCCCCACATGGCTGGGTTGCACTTAGCCCCTTTTGAAGGAATTGCTTTCATTAGGGACTCAGCAGCATCCACAGGTTTTAGTGGGTATATATATACACATAGTAAAATACATGATGAAGGTTATAGAGGAGATACTCATAGTAAAATATATCTATGAAAGAATAGAAAAGAAGATATAGGAATAGAACATATCAATGAAAGAATAGAAGAAGAGATATAGGAATAGAAGAAAGGTCAGTTTCTAGGCTGGTTCCTTCTTTAGAGCAGAGCAGAGCAGAACAGAACAGAATAGAATTCTTTATTGGCCAAGTGTGATTTGACACACAAGGAATTTGTCTTTGGTGCAGATGCTCTCAGCGGACATAAAAGAAAATATACATTTGTCAAGAATCATGAAGCACAACACTTAATGATTGTCATAGAGGTCAAATAAGCAATCAGGAAACAATATTAATAAAAGCATTAAGGATACAAGCAACAAGTTACAGTCACACAGTCACAAGTGGTAGGAAATAGGTGATAGGAATGATGAGAAAAAACTAATAGTAATAGTAGTGCAGACTTAGTAAATAGTTTAACAGTATTGAGGGAATTATTTGTTTAGCAGAGTGATGGTGTTTGGGAAAAAACTGTTCTTTTTGTCAAGTTGTCTTGGTGTGCAGTGCTCTGTAGCGACGTTTTGAGGGCAGGAATTGAAACAGTTTACGTCCAGGATGCGAGGGGTCAGTAAATATTTTCACAGCCCTCTTTTTGACTCCTGCAGTGTGCAGGTCCTCAACAGAAGGCAGGTTGGCAGCCATTGTTTTTTTCTGCAATTCTGTAATTCAAATCTTCCACTGGTGTAGGGGAAGGAGTGACTGAACTTGAAAGTGGAATTAAACTGCAGAATTGCAGAAAAAAACAAATACTTTGATGGTTCTTGTCCTGGGTTTAGGCAGTCTTGGGAAGATTTAAGATCCAGTTCAACCTGCACGATAGAGACATCTTTTCTTAGGACAAGATTTCCGGTCACAATTCAAAGTGTTGGTTATGACCTATAAAGCCCTTCATGCCATCGGACCAGAATATCTCCGGGACCACCTTCTGCCCCACAAATCCCAGTGACCAGTTAGGTCCCACAGAGTTGGCCTTCTCCGGGTCCCGTCAACTAAACAATGTCATTTGGCGGGACCCAGGAGAAGAGCCTTCTCTGTGGCAGCCCCGACCCTCTGGAACCAGCTCCCCCCGGAGATCAGAACTGCCCCCACCCTCCTTGCCTTTTGTAAAGCTCTTAAGACCCATCTTTGCCATCAGGCATGGGGGAACTGAGACATCTCCCAGGGGCCTATACAGTTTATACATGGTATGTTAGTGTGTATGTTTGCTTTTAATAATGGGAGTTTTAGTGTTTTTTAAATTATTAGATTTGTTCTTATTTATTTATTTATTTATTATTTATTATTTAGATTTGTATGCTGCCTCTCTCCGCAGACTCGGGGCGGCTCACAGCAAGATACAACACTTCATGGCAAATCCAAATAAATTTAAAATATTTAAAAAGAACCCCATTTCACTAACAAACACACACACAAACATACCATGCATAAATTGTACATGCCCGGGGGAGGTGTTTCGGTTCCCCCATGCCTGACGGCAAAGGTGGGTTTTAAGGAGTTTACGGAAGGCAGGGAGAGTAGGGGCAGTTCTAATCTCTGGGGGGAGTTGGTTCCAGAGAGTCGGGGCCGCCACAGAGAAGGCTCTTCCCCTGGGGCCTGCCAACCGACATTGCTTAGTTGACGGGACCCGGAGAAGACCCACTCTGTGGGACCTAATCGGTCGCTGGGATTCGTGCAGCAGAAGGCAGTCTCGGAGATATTCTGGTCCGATGCCATGAAGGGCTTTATAGGTCATATAGGTCCAAATATTGTCTTTGTTATTGTTGTGAGCCGCCCTGAGTCTACGGAGAGGGGCGGCATACAAATCTAATGAATAAAATAAATAAATAAATAAATAAAATAATCCACCACCACAGCAATGGCCCCACTTTCCTAAAAAAAAAATTAAAAAAAATCAAAGCTAATATTTTGAAGAAGTGTCAGCATGTATTGCGAGTCCAATTTTCAGCAAACGGTCACTTCATTTCTCCCGTTTCCTCCCTCTGTCCTTTGTTTCCATCTCTTTTCCTTCCCGAAGCAAAGCAATTTTGTGAAGTTCACCACCTATTACCTGATATCTGATAGGTGTGGGAATAATATTTTCCCCGATGCGATCGAGCCATGTACTCAACTCAGTTCCCCTTCTTTTTCAGGCGTTAATAAAGGCAAAAACATTGTACTGCCGACACCTTCAAAAGGAGACTCAAAAAAAAATAAAAAATAAAATAAACACTGCCGTGGCATATGGGTCGGGCCACGCTGTTCTAATGTGACAGCAACGTGACTCCGAAATAACTATAATTCAACTCAGATGCAAAGATAACAATGCCACGAAATAACCAAACACACCCCGTGCTTTTGTGGCTCTTTATTTCGCTTTGCCTTCATTTAAGGGGATTTATACAAATAAGCTCGGGGTGTGTTTGGCATTTATCTCACTGAGCCGCGTTGTACCATTTCATTTGGCTGTTTTGTTTGTTTTAAAAAAAAATAAAAATAAATTACACCACCAGGCAGTCGGATTCTCAAGTTTTTCATCCGTTGAAAGGAGCGAATGAAACAACGCTCTTCAACATTTTCATTTATGAAAGGAAGAAAAAATATATGATATATTCATTTATTCATTTATTTATTTATTATTTAGATTTGTATGCCGCCCCTCTCCGTAGACTCGGGGCGGCTCACAACAGAATAAAAACAATTTATAACAAATCCAAATATAATTTAAGATATTTTTAAAAAACGGTTTGATTTTAAAAAAACCATTTACTAAACAAACATACATACAAACATACCATGCATAAATTGTATAAGCCCGGGGGAGATGTCTCAGTTCCCCCATGCCTGACGACAAAGGTGGGTTTTAAGGAGCTTACGAAAGGCAATACACAATACATATGGAAGAGAATAGATATGAAGTAATATATATATAAAGATAATATGTAAAAATAGAGAAGATATATGAAAGGAAGAAAATATATATGATATATGAGATAAAGGAAAGACAATTGGACAGGGGACGAAAGGCACACTAGTGCACTTATGCACGCCCCTTACTGACCTCTTAGGAACCTGGAGAGGTCAATCGTGGAGAGTCTAAGGGAGAAATGTTGGGGGTTAGGGGTTGACACTATTGAATCCGGTAATGAGTTCCCCGCTTCGACAACTCGATTGCTAAAGTCATATTTTTTACAGTCAAGTTTGGAGCGGTTAATATTAAGTTTGGATCTGTTGCGTGCTCTTGTGTTGTTGCGGTTGAAGCTGAAGTAGTCATTGACCAGTAGGACGTTGCAGCATATGATCTTGTGAGCAATATTTAGATCATGTTTAAGGCATCTTAGTTCTAAGCTTTCAAGCCCAAGGATTGATAGTCTGCTTTCAACATTTTCATCAACGACTTGGACGAGGGAATAGAAGGGCAACTGATCAAATTCGCAGACGACACCAAGCTGGCGGGGGTAGCCAATACCCTAGAAGACAGGCTCAAATTACAGAAAGACCTAGACAGACTAACACACTGGGCCCACACCAACAAAATGATGTTTAACATCGACAAGAGCAAAGTCCTCCACCTAGGCAGAAAAAACCCTGGACACACATAAAACCTGGGAGAAACCTCTCTTAGCAGTAGCGACTACGAAAGAGACCTTGGAGTCTTGGTGGACAATCAACTAAACACGAGCACTAGAGAGGGCTGTAAAAGCACTGTAAAGCAGTATGTAAGTCTAAATGCTATTGCCATTTTGTTCTTTCTTGAAGGCATTCCTTCAGACAGATGTAGGCTAAGAGAAACCTGTGACAACAGAAAATCTTCATGTAGAAATGATTGCAAAGTAAGTGCTGAGAAAACTCCTTGACTTTGAAAATCTTTTAAATTAAATATCTCCTCCAAATAAAGTTGTTGGTTTTTTTTTTTTTAAAAATGAGAATGTATCTATTTTTGGGCAGGCTAATTACATCCTCCGCAGAAGTGGTTGCAGGTAAGGAAATATGCGTATATTTATTCCGATCCTCCCCAAGAGAGCAAGAATTACGATGCGTTCTTGACTCTGAAAATAAATCCTAGAGAAATCAGTCATCTCGCTCGGAAGCCTTGGGGTGTGGTTTGCATGTTTATGCTACTTATTAATGTGAGAAATATTTTCATTTGAGCACCGGAGAGGCCGGAGTTTTGCACATATCTTATCTCTTTCTTGACTAATTTTTCCTCCTGTTGGTTTCTCGTTCTATTTTGGAAAACGAGTATGCAAAATCGGCCAGGATAACAAAAAATTAAAATGGCACTCCGACTCCAATCTGATCCCCTTTTATGATAGAAGGCTTCCCAGTACAGTCGCTCTGTATCTAATAGAGAGAGATAGAGAGAGAGAGAGAGATAGGGAGATAGAGAGAGAGAGAGATAGATAGAGAGAGAGAGAGAGAGATAGAGAGAGAGAGAGAGAGAGATAAAGAGATAGAGAGAGAGAGATAGATAGAGAGATAGAGAGATAGAGAGATAGAGATAGAGATAGATAGATAGATAGAGAGAGAGAGAGAGAGAGAGATAGATGATAGATAGATAGATAGAGAGAGATAGAGAGATAGAGAGATAGAGAGATAGAGAGATAGAGATAGATAGACAGAGATAGACAGAGATAGATAGATAGATAGAGAGAGAGAGAGAGAGATAGAGATAGAGAGATAGATAGAGAGATAGATAGAGAAATAGATAGATAGATAGAGAGAGAGAGAGAGAGAGATAAACAAACGAACAAACACATACATACATACATACATACATACATACATACATACATACATAAATACATATATAAATACATACATACATACATACATAAATGCATAAATAAAAAGATGTTAGTTTCATAAGAAGTTTGTCGTGAACTACTGAATCGAAGGCTTTGCAAAAGTCTATGTACATTGCATCAATTGATTTACCCTGGTCAATTTGGGTAGTCCATATCTTTTTGCAGTGTAAAAGTTGCAGGTTGCAGGATCATTTTTTTTCTGAAACCGAATTGTTTGTTGGAAAGTAGGTTATTTGTTAAGGTTAAGGATGAGACACCTGTTTTGAAAGCAGATTCAAAATCTGAAGCACTTTCTTCAACAGTGTTGTTTGATCAATCAATTCATCAGTCTTTTCACATGAAACGAAAGGCTTAAAGGTTCTGGAGGCCTTTGCCAAACCAGAGTTGACATAAAAATGATTGATAGTCACTCTGCCTTCTGCTACTTTATTTTTTGAGCTTTTAGAGGATGAAACTTTTATTAACTAAGTGGTTCCCATTTCAGTCATTGCCCAAAAGTAGTGCATTTTGCTTACAGTTGGGCATCCGTTCAATTATTTTGACAGACGAACCGGCCAAAGAGATCAGAGAGCTCCAAAAAGTTTTTTTTTAAAATCACTTTATATCTCTGTTTTGTTTTGTTTTTATGGCTTACGAAAGCACAGAATATTAAATCACCCTTACCCACCTAAACCTTGTGTCTATAATCATCTCTAAGCATTAAAAGAAAGCAATTACATACAAAATATTTAATACATAAATAAATGTTCATTATACCAGATGGTTTAGATTGACATAATTCTCGTTTGGGGAGCGTGCGGAGCAAAAGCTACTCGATGAACAGGATTATTTAAAAAGGTTAAGAATCTGGCTGATTTTAACGTGCTCTCCTTCATGTTGGGATGGATGGATGGATGGGAGCAAGGGAAGGAGGCAGAGAAGGAAGGGAGGAAGGAAGGAAGGAAGGAAGGAAGGGGGAAGGGGATGATGGAGGGTGGGAGGAAAGGAAGGAAGGAAGGAGGAAGGGGATGAGGGAGGGAGGGAGAGAGGGGATGAGGGAGGGTGGCAGGGAAGGAAGGAAAAAAGGAACAGAGGATGGAAGGAAGGAAGGAAAGAAGGAAGGAAGGAAAGAAGGAAGGAAGGAAGGAAAAAAGGAAAGAAGGAATGGAGGAAGGGAGAGAGGAAGGAAGGAAGGAAAGAAGGGAGGGAGGGAGAGAGGAAGGAAGGAAGGAAGGAAAGAAGGGAGGGAGGGAGAGAGAGAGGAAGGAAGGAAGGAAGGAAAAAGGAAAGAAGGAATGGAGGAAGGGAGGAAGGGAGAGAGGAAGCAAGGAAGCAAGGAAGGAAAGAAGGAAGGAAGGAAGGAAAAAAGGAAAGAAGGAAGGGATGAATTGAGAGAGGAAGTAAGCAAGGAAGCAAGGAAGGAAAGAAGGAAGGGAGGGAGGGAGAGAGAAAGGAAGGAAGGAAGAAAGGAAGGAAGGAAAGAAGGAAGGGAGGGAGGGAGAGAGGAAGGAAGGAAGGAAAAAAGGAAAGAAGGAAGGGAGAAAGGGAGGGAGGAAGGGAGGAAGGGAGAGAGGAAGGAAGGAAGCAAGGAAGGATGGATGGAATTCTGAGCTCTAGGGTGGCAGGGAAGGAAGGAAAAAAGGAACAGAGGATGGAAGGAAGGAAGGAAAGAAGGAAGGAAGGAAAGAAGGAAGGAAGGAAGGAAAAAAGGAAAGAAGGAATGGAGGAAGGGAGAGAGGAAGGAAGGAAGGAAAGAAGGGAGGGAGGGAGAGAGGAAGGAAGCAAGGAAGGAAAGAAGGAAGGGAGGGAGGGAGAGAGAAAGGAAGGAAGGAAGAAAGGAAGGAAGGAAAGAAGGAAGGAAGGGAGGGAGGGAGAGAGGAAGGAAGGAAGGAAAAAAGGAAAGAAGGAAGGGAGAAAGGGAGGGAGGAAGGGAGGAAGGGAGAGAGGAAGGAAGGAAGCAAGGAAGGATGGATGGAATTCTGAGCTCTAGGGTGGCAGGGAAGGAAGGAAAAAAGGAACAGAGGATGGAAGGAAGGAAGGAAAGAAGGAAGGAAGGAAAGAAGGAAGGAAGGAAGGAAGGAAAAAAGGAAAGAAGGAATGGAGGAAGGGAGAGAGGAAGGAAGGAAGGAAAGAAGGGAGGGAGGGAGAGAGGGAGAAAGGAAGGAAGGAAGAAAGGAAGGAAGGAAAGAAGGAAGGGAGGGAGGGAGAGAGGAAGGAAGGAAGGAAAAAAGGAAAGAAGGAAGGGAGAAAGGGAGGGAGGAAGGGAGGAAGGAAGCAAGGAAGCAAGGAAGGAAAGAAGGAAGGATGGATGGAATTCTGAGCTCTAGGCCTCATTTATTTCCACTCCGCTGCCTTGAGAAGGCTGGGGGGAAATGCCCTGGGAGGAATCAGCCGAAGAAAACTGCAAGGGTCCCTTAGCCAAAACCTCCTTCTTTGAAGACAGCCTCCCAGCTGAACGTCTTCCTCGAAAGCAGGCCGTTCTTTGCAGCTCTGCCAAGTGAGATTTTTTGATACACTTCAGCTTTTGTTCTGCAAAGTCTCCTTAGGGGGAGATTCTATTCCTGTAAGTGTTTGACGGGGAAAAAAGAAAAAAAGAACAATTGTCAGCCCCAGCCACAGAAGGATCTTCGGGGAATTTCAGGAAATTACGAGGCTGCCTGCAATCCCAGAGTGCCTTCCTTGGCAGCAATTGGCCATATTTTTTCTTGTTTGCCTCCTCGCTGTTGCCAATTCCTTCATCTTGATTCTCCTGCAGGTTTCTTGGATGAATATTATCCTTCCATCCTCTAGCTTATCCTCCTGTCCTGCTGGCTATTTTCCCAGGAGTCCTAAACCATTTCTAGGACACCTTTAGCAATCAACCAATCAACCAACCAAACATCCAACCAAACAACCAAACAACCAAACAACCAACCAAACAACCAACCAAACAACCAAACAACCAAACAACCAACCAAACAAACAACCAAACAACCAACCAAACAACCAACCAAACAACCAAACAACCAACCAAACAACCAACCAAACAACCAACCAAACAACCAACCAAACAACCAAACAACCAACCAAACAACCAACCAAACAACCAAACAACCAAACAACCAACCAAACAACCAAACAACCAACCAAACAACCAACCAAACAACCAAACAACCAACCAAACAACCAAACAACCAAACAAACAACCAAACAAACAACCAAACAACCAACCAAACAACCAACCAAACAACCAACCAACCAACCAAACAACCAAACAACCAACCAAACAACCAAACAACCAAACAACCAACCAAACAACCAACCAAACAACCAAACAACCAAACAACCAACCAAACAACCAACCAAACAACCAAACAAACAACCAAACAACCAAACAAACAACCAAACAAACAACCAAACAACCAACCAACCAAACAACCAAACAACCAACCAAACAACCAACCAAACAACCAACCAACCAACCAACCAACCAACCAAACAACCAAACAACCAACCAAACAACCAAACAAACAACCAAACAACCAACCAAACAACCAACCAAACAACCAACCAACCAAACAACCAACCAACCAACCAACCAACCAACCAAACAACCAACCAACCAACCAAACAACCAACCAACCAACCAAACAACCAACCAACCAACCAAACAACCAAACAACCTATTTATTTATTTATTTGTTTGTTTGTTTGTTTGTTTGTTTGTTTGCTCTTCCCAGTAATCCAGGAAGTGACAGCCGCCGATCAGTTGGAGCCGCCCATGGATCTTCCTTTCCACCGGTGGAACTGCGTTCCACTCCATCCTGCCTGCTCCCCACCCCTGCTGAGACTCATACGTCAGAAGTGTCTTGCCTTCAGGTCCTTTGGAGAAAAGATTGACCCTCCCTCTTCTTCGTGGCAACCTTTGAGATATTGGAACACTGTTATAAGGTCTCCCCTGGTTCTTCTTTTCACTAAATTTCATTTCCCCCGATCCCTTCGTGGCTTCTATGCAATCCTGGTTATTCTCTGCAGCTTGCAAAAAAACCCCACGATCCTTCATTATCTGCCAGGTGGTTTTATGGGGGTTGTTTTTTGAGTCTACCTTCCTGCTCAAGCTTTGTCAGTGGGTATTCAAAACGCCTCCCTTGACGTGTTCGGTTTCCCCCTCCCTTCGCCCCCCACTCCATTATTCTTTGCGGAGCAGATGGTGGTTTGTTTAATAGATGCAGGTTATGCTACTCAGCAAGATATTTGCAACTGGGGACTTGCTCCTGACAAATGATATCATTCACTCCGGCTCCGTCCTCCCCACATGCTCCCATGCGCAGGCATGCTCTTCCCGCCCGTCCCCTGTGCCACTCGCGCTATGTGGAGGCATCTGGTTCCTCAGCCACAGATGTTCCCTGCATTCAGTTGTCAGCTAATAGCAGCAAAAGATGCATGGAGCAGATGTTTTCCCTTCCTCCTCTCGGTAAGGCTGCCATCTCCTTTCCCCTTCCGGGGGATACGACTCAAATCTAAGGCACAACTGGGGGAAACTCTTTGGAGTGGTGATTTGTCATCTTTAGGTTGGACTCACCCTCCATGAGGAATCCATGAATGAAGAAAAGGGTAGCCAAGAAGGATGGACCTCGAGAGAATTAAAACAGCTGGGGCTGGCTGTGCCTTCCACACCACTTAGCCAATATTTCACCCTATTTTATGGTTCGTCTGACTTTGGACCACTAGGTAGACCTGCCAATTGTTATAGAAACATAGAAGATTGACGGCAGAAAAAGACCTCCTGGTCCATCTCTAGTCTGCCCTTATGCTTGTATTTTATTTTAGGATTTTAGGATGGATCTATGTTTATCCCAGGCATGTTTCAATTCAGTGACTGTGGATTCATCCTTCCTTCCTTCCTTCCTTCTCTTTCTTTCTTTCTTTTTTTCCTTCCTTCCTTTTTCCTTCCTCCCTTCCTTCTCTTTTTTCCTTCCTTCCTTCTTTCCTTCTTCCCTCCCTTCCTCATTCCTTCCTTCCTTCTATAGGATGGATCTATGTTTATCCCAGGCATGTTTAAATTCAGTTCCCTATGGATTTCCCAACCACGTCTGCTGGAAGTTTGTTCCAAGCATCTACTACTCTTTCAGTCAAATAATATTTTCTCACGTTGCTTCTGATCTTTCTCCCAACTCACCTCAGATTGTGCCCCCTTGTTCTTGTGTTCACTTTCCTATTAAAAACACTTCCCTCCTGAGCCTTATTTAATAATAATATTGGTTATTCGTTAGCAGGATTTATCAGTGTACAAAATCATGCATGGGATAGAAAAGGTGGATAGAGAAAAATTATTTCCTCTATCACACAACACTAGGACGAGGGGGCACTCCCTAAAGCTCTTCACCCAGAGAGTCATTGGTTTATGGAATTCCCTTCCAAAAGAGGTCGTGACAGCTGTCAGCCTGGAGAGCTTCAAGGCAGGATTAGACAGATTCATGGATACCAAGTGTATCAGTGGTTATTGAAACGGATGTCCAAGTTCCGCCTCTGTGTTGGTTGAAGCAGGCAGGGTTCCCTTGGGTCCCATTTGTTGGGGGTCCAGGGAATGGGAGGGTCTTGCCTTCTCTTTCTGCTCAAGATCCCCATGGCCATTGTGGGACACAGAATGTTGGACTCGATGGGCTTTGGCCCAATTCAGCATGGCTCTTCTTAGGTTCTTATCTATGCACCCAATTCCAGTGGACTGTGGGCGACCAACAACAACAATATCATCATCATCATCATCATCATCATCATCATCATCATCACAACAACAACAACAACAACAACAACAACAGAGTTGGAAGGGACCTTGGAGGTCTTCTAGTCCAACCCCCTGCTTAGGCAGGAAACCCTACACTACTTCAGACAAATAGTTAGACAACATCTTCTTTAAAACTTCCAGTGTTGGGGCATTCATAACTTCTGGAGACAACTTCTGTTCCACTGATTAATTGTTCTCACTGTTAGGAAATTTCTCCTTAGTTCTAAGTTACTTCTCTTCTTGTCCACCTATCACTTCTTGTTCTACCTTCAGGAGCTTTGGACAATAGGTTGACTCCTTCTTCTTTGTGGCAGCCCCTCAGATATTGGAACTCTGCTATCATGTCTCCCCTGGTCCTTCTTTTCATTAAACTAGACATACCCAGTTCCTTGGGTCTGGTTTAGGATGTTTCTCAGCTGTTGGTCTTTACAATGCTCTATCCAACTGTTGAGTATCTTCTTCAAGAAGGGATGGCTCAGAAGTAGTCCAGGGATCTTCTCAAATCTTAGTCCAGTTTGTTTTTTTCTCTCTTCCTTTTTACCTTGAGTAGCAAGCTCGGTGGGTTTCCTGAGGTCACCTGGGCACTCCTAAAGAAGACCTCCCCATTGTGCTAATAACTGACAGCCGTTGTCTGCATCTCTGCATATTTTAATACTGCCTGTTTGTCCTCAAACGAATTTATTGGACCATTTTGGTCTTAAGCTGCGGTTATCTATGATTTCAGCAACATCTGCTCAGAACATTGGAACGGATGTTTTATGGGTTTGGTTAATGCTTACTGCTTAATTGTGGCATGATTTTTTTATCGTATAGATATCGGGGGGGGGGTGTTTCTAGTGAATTGGGTGGATTTTTTAAAAAAAGAAATTGCCCTAAGAACATTTCTTAGGTTGGTTAGTTATGACCTATAAAGCCCTTCATGGCACCGGACCAGATTATCTCAGGGACCGCCTTCTGCTGCACGAATCCCAGCGACCAGTTAGTTCTCACAGAGTTGGCCTTCTCTGGGTCCCGTCGACTAAACAATATCATTTGGCGGGACCAAGGAGAAGAGCCTTCTCTGTGGCGGCCCCCGACCCTCTGGAACCAGCTCCCCCCAGATATCAGAGTTGCCCCCACCCTCCTTGCCTTTCGCAAGCTCCTTAAAACCCACCTCTGTCGTCAGGCATGGGGGAATTGAAATTTTTCCCTTCCCCCTAGGCTTATAGAATTTATACATGGTATGCTTGTTTGTATGATTGGTCTTTTAAATTGGGGTTTTTTAGATTATTTTTAATATTAGATTTGTTACATTGTCTTCTTTATTGTTGTTAGCCGCCCCGACTCTTCGGAGAGGGGCGGCATACAAATCTAATAAATAAATAAATAAATAAATACAATAAATAAATAAATAAAATACCGACAACGGAAATATTTTCAGAGGAGCTTCTATATAGTTTCCTGGAGGTCAAAATAATAATAATAATAATAATAATAATAATAATAATAATAATAATAATTTTAAAAAAATTAGATTGCATGCCACTATTCAACGGTACAGATCAACTAAAGCATTTTTTAAAAAAAATTCCAGAAAAACTCCCCTGAATCACAGTCCCTTCTACAACTCATTAGCCCTAAAGATGGTAGTTTCATTTTTCATATTATTAGCATGCTGGAGACCGTCCAATTAGTAACGGAAAATTAACTGTCCTTGCAATTGCAGATGGCAAGGACAGTGCAGTTTGCCTCACTGAAGCATTTTCATCTTCTAAACTTTTATCCGGGATCAAACCCGTGAAAATCCAACCGTCCAACTTCTAAGGTATAATTCAGCATCACCTCCCTAATTTCAGATCAACTGTTTAATCATTAGAACCTGCCTAACAAGGTTAAAAACGGAAGAATTAACTGAAATCACACATTTCTTTTTCAGGTGAATATTTAAAGATACACAAAGAAGATTTTTTTGCAAACCTTCCTTATTATTTCAAGGATTTTTAGGTCTGGGACATTTTAAAAATCCCCTTGGTGGTTCAAAATCACCTGTAAAATATTTTTTTATATATGCATTTTTTTAAAAATGCCTCTGGTTTTTAATTGTTCTGGAATCAGTTTTGCTTCCAATCATGTTTCAAACCAAACCTACCACTATGGAAGCTGATGAATTGATTCAAAATTGGGCTCCCAATTTCTTGACCCAATGACTCCAGTGTTCAATAACTACTATATTTTTGGGAGTATAAGACGCACCGGAGTGTAAGACACGCTTTAGTTTTGGGGAAGGAAAATAGGAAAAATAATCTGCTTACAAGATATTCATCTGGCTAGCATCCTTAGTGTGGTCAGTTTCAGCACATTCTTTTATCCTTTGGTTAGGGCTTTTACAAAATTTTATTTGGAGAGAGTAACAATGAAAGAGCTTGCAAGCCAGTAAGAGCTGGGAATATTATTAGCACCTGGTTAGGGCTGGAAAGAAACTTACTTGGAACAAGTTAGAGTAATGGAAAAAAACTCTGCAAAGACTTAGAGCTTGGAAAACATTCATAGCAGAGAGTAACAATGAAAGATCTTGCAAGCAGAAAGAGCTGGGAACATTGTTAGCACCTGGTTAGGGCTGGAAAGAAACTTACTTGGAGCAAGTTAGAGTAATGAAAAAAGAACCTCTGCAAAGACTTAGAGGTTGGAAAACATTCATAGCAGAGAGTAACAATGAAAGAACCTGCAAGATAAGAGCTGGGAACATTATTAGCACCTTGTTAGGGCTGGAAAGAAACGTACTTGGAGCAAGTTAGAGCAATGGAAAAAAACTCTGCAAAGCTTGGAAAACATTCTTCGCAGGGAGAAATAATGAAAGAACCTGCAAGATAAGATTTGGGAAGATTGTTAGCACCTAGTTGGAGCTGTGGGGGGAAGCTTGAAAAACAGCTGCATTCAGAGTAAAAGACACACCTGAATTTTCTTTTAGGGAGGAAAAGGGTACGTCTTATACTCCTAAAAAATACAGTACTCTTCAAATTCTAACACACCCACCCCCGCCCACACTTTCAACCTTGGCTTGCCTTCTGTGCTTACAAGCAAATTGTGTTTATTCTTCCAACACCTGCAGCAGGAGTTTGCTTGTCATTGGAAAGGTAGAAGTATCCCTGCTAATTGAATACTTCCTCACTTTTACTATTCCTTTATTGAGGTTGGATGAAGCTTAACGACACCGGAAGCAGCTGGCTCTGTGAAATTGTATCCGATACCATCATGAATAAAATAAAATACCCAGCAAAGGGCAATAAAGGCTTGGCATCCTGAGTCACAAACGACACATCTCGACTCGTGTTAAGTAATGTAAAGAGAAGAAGAAATGGAAAAACCGAGCAATGGTCCAGTGGTCTCCATTTTTCTTCCCTGTGATAGTCGTTTCAACCCCGTAGCAGATGTGACAATGCACGTTGGACATATGCCTACCTACCCACGAGCAAAAATAAAGAAAAAGCAATGTTTGAGAACCGCTTCATTTATTTATCTGTTCATTTATTTACCAAAAGCTCTCCGTTTCCCAAATGGGCACCTTGCAATAAAACTAACCATTTAAAAAAGCCCTAATAACATTAAACAATTAAATATAAATATAAACCAGATTGTGGGAGAACGTTACACATAGTGCTTTCAGGGTCCCTGATATTTGGAGATTCCCCAGGCCTGTTGAAACAATCACATTGGGAGAGATTTTGGAGGAGGAGGGAGGGAAGGGAAGAAGAGAGGTGCAGGAGGAAGGGAGGGAGGAAGAGGGGGAGGAAGAATAGGGAGTAGAAGGAGAAGGAGGAGAGAAAAGGATCTCTCCCGAAGGGCAGGAGGAGGGAGGGACAGAATGAGGGGAGGGTGGAGGAGGTAGAGGAGGAGGAGAGAAGAAGAGGAAGGAGGAGGAGGGAGGGAGGGGCAGGAAGAGGAGGGAGAAGAGGAGGAGAAGAGGAAGGAGGACAAGGAGAAAGAGAAGGACAAGGAGACAAGAAGGACAGAGAAAAGCAAAAGAGGAGAAGAGGAAGAGGAAGGAAAAGGACAAGGACAAGGATGGAGAAGAGGAGAAGAAGAGGAAGAGGAAGGAGAAAGAGAAGGACAAGGAGAGGAGAAGGAGGGAGGGACATAAGGAAGAGAGGGTGGCGGAGATAGAGGAGGAGGAGGACAGAAGAAGAAGATTGGGGAGGAGGAGGAAGAGAAGGAGGAGAAGGAGAAGGAGAAAAATGAAAGAGGGAGGAAGGGACAGAACGAGGGGAGGGTGGAGGAGGTAGAGGAGGAGAGAAGAAGAGGAAGGAGGAGGAAGGAGTGGGGCAGGAGGAGAAGGGAGAAGGAGAAGGAGGAAAGTAAGGAGAAGGACAAGGAGAAAGAGAAGGACAAGGAGACGAGAAGGACGGAGAAGAGAAGAAGAGGAAGAGGAAGGAAAAGGACAAGGAGAGGAGAAGGACGGAGAAGAGGAGAAGAAGAGGAAGAGGAAGGAGAAGGAGAAAGAGGACAAAGAGGACAAGGAGAGGACAAGGAGGGAGGGACATAAGGAAGAGAGGGTGGCGGAGATAGAGGAGGAGGAGGACAGAAGAAGAAGGAGGAGGAGGAGGAAGAGAAGGAGGATTAGGAGAAAGAGGAGAAGGAGAAGGAGAAAGGACAGATATCTATTTAGGACTCTTTTGTTTGGGCTCTGTGTATTATTGATTCTTCCTCGCTTCTTGCTGATGGAGCCATACCTGCTGACCTTCAATTACAACAAACAGCATTATCCTTTTATTGTTATTGATGGAGCAGAGACAGTCGGGTTCACCTCATCATGTCTTCCTAAACCACAAACATAGTGGATATTCTTTGAAGGCAAGCTGTTTTATACAGAGCGCCAGATGTAAGAGAGGATCGTCAAAATATAACCATGATTATTTTCCCCCTAGGGTTCCCTCCTTCTCCCAACAACCCCAGAGAATCAGGAGATAATTAGAACAGGACAGTTTGATTCAACTTTGTCTTTGGGACAAAATCCCCTTGCAAGCCACCACAGAATCGGTTATCTAATAAATAAATCTAATACATAATAATAATAATAATAATAATAATAATAATAATAATAATTATTATTATTATTATTATTATTATTATTATTATTATTATTATTATTATTGTTATTATTAATAAGAATTGAAAAAACAACAGACGATCCAAAGTGCAGACTCTGTAAAGAAACAGATGAAACAATTGATCACATACTCAGCTGCTGCAAAAAGATCACACAGACTGACTACAAGCATAGACATGATGCTGTGGCACAGATGATCCACTGGAACTTGTGCCGGAACTACCACTTACCAGTGGCAAAGAACTGGTGGGATCATAAGCCCGAAAAAGTGGTCGAAAATGAGCAAGCAAAACTACTGTGGGACTTCTGACTTCAGACTGACCGAATTCTGAAGCATAACACACCAGATATTGTGATCGTGGAGAAAAAGAAAGTATGGATCATTGACATCGCAATCCCAGGGGACCGCAGAATTGAGGAAAAGCAGCTAGAGAAATTAATGAAATATGAAGATCTAAAAATTGAGCTGCAACGACTCTGGCATAAGCCCATGAAAGTGGTCCCAGTGGTCCTTGGCACGCTGGGCGCAGGGCCAAAGGATCTCAGCGGACATTTGAAAACCATTGGAATTGACAAAATCTCCATCTGTCAATTGCAAATGGCCACTTTACTGGGATCGGCAAACATAATTTGCCGCTACATCACTCAGTCTTAGGTGCTTGGGAAGCGCCCGACTGGTGATGAAATACGAAATCCAGCATAGTGATCTTGTTTGCTGTGTTGTACTGACAATAATAATAATAATAATAATAATAATAATAATAATAATAATAATAATAATAATAATAATACACACAGTCCTAGGTGCTTGGGAAGCACCCGACTGGTGATGAAATACGAAATCCGGCATAGTGATCTCGTTTGCTGTGTTGTACTGACATAATAATTAATAATAATAATAATAATAATAATAATAATAGTAGTAGTAATAATAATAATAATAATAATAATAATAATAATAATAATAATAATATAATTTTGCACCAAGGAGAAATGAAGAAAAAAAATAACACCAGGGTGGTCTTCCCTTTAACTGGCTGATTATTGGGTTTCCTGGGAAACAGTGGTATTATGAGCCACGCGGTAGCTGAAAATAGGATTTAGACAAAATATTCAGCTGTAGAAATGGTTATATCCTTGATGAGTTTCCAAGGAAGCATAATTATTCATCGTCTATTTTTTCCCCCTTGCTCTTTGAAATACATTTCCTAAAACGGGCAGAAGTAACGTTTCCACGTCCCTGTCCCGAAGTATGAAACAAATGAAACGATTGAAATGACTAAATGTGCAATCAATTCCTTTACCCTCGTGCTCCTAAGTACAGTATTTACTTTGATGGAAAGTTACCATGGCATATTTTAAATGGAGGCAGATTTCCAAAGTTGTCAAGAATGGGAGCGGATGGGGATGGAGGGGGTGGATCACTTAGACGTTGGATTGCTCCGTGCAGCTTCATTGATAGCTTCAGCCTTGATAGCTTCAGGGCAGGATTAGACAGATTCATGGATGCCAAGTGGTTATTGAAACGGATGTCCAAGTGCCGCCTCTATGTTGGTTAAGAAAGGCAGGATTCCTTTGGGTCTCGTTTGTTGGGGATCAAGGGAAAGGGAGGGTCTTGCGTTCTCTTTCTCCTCAAGATCCCCATGGACAATTGGTGGGCCACTGTGTGACACAGAATGCTGGCCTCGATGGGCTTTGGCCCGATTCAGCATGGCTCTTCTTATGTCCTTCCTTCCTTCCTTCCTTCCTTCCTTCCTTCCTTCCTTCCTTCCTTCCTTCCTTCCTTCCTAGAGACATTAGTGAAATACGAAGATCTAAAAATCGAGCTGCAATGACTCTGGCATAAGCCCGTGAAAGTGGTCCCAGTGGTACTTGGCATGCTGGGTGCAGGGCCAAAGGATCTCAGCGGACATTTGAAAACCATCGGAATTGACAAAATCTCCATCTGTCAATTGCAAAAGGCCGCTTGACTGAGATCGGCAAACATAATTCGCCGATACATCACGCAGTCCTAGGTGCTTGGGAAGTGCCCGACTGGTGGTGAAATGCAGCATAGTGATCTCATTTGCTGTGTTGTATTGACATAATAATAATGATGATAATAATAATAATAATAATAATAATAATAATAATAATAATAATAATATTTATTGGATTATTATTGTACATTGTTTTATTACTGTTGTTAGCCGCCCCGAGTCTTCGGAGAGGGGCGGCATACAAATCCAATCAATCAATAAATCAATCAATAAATAAATAAAATAATAACAATAACAATAACATCACGCAGTCCAGCATAGTGATCCCGTTTGCTGTGTTGTATTGATATAATAATAATAATAATAATAATAATAATAATGATGATGATGATGATAATGATGATGATGATGAAGATGGCACCTATGTGTCACTCTCCACGTTCCATTCCGTCGGACATTGAAATCCCATTCAGGAATCTATAATTTTCAGTACGAGACACAGATTCACATTCGGTTGAGTAAAATGGCTCCTAGCGTGATTATTGGTCTCAAGGAGCCGCGTTCTTTATTAGAATTCAGAGCTGGAAAAAAAACCCCTCTCGGCACAAATATATTTCCAACCTATCCACAGCCGAGATGGTTCAGGACCCCAACATTAATGGGCATTAAGATCTGTGGGGAGTGCTTTTCAGAACTTGCACTTCCGAGAGAAACCCTGTTTCCAAGTGATATCAGCAGCCTGGGGTACTGAATAGAAGCATAACAGATGGCAGAAGTGGGGGAAAAAAAGAATAATATTCCCTCCCTTCCTCTCTCATTCAACATGGCTTGATATTAAATCCTTGAAGAGCAGGAGGGCAGCTACCAGCAATGGCCAAAACATTACCAAATGAATAGATTTGTGTGGGAGAAAGGGAGATGGAAAAACCACGGCCACTAAAGAGGTTCGTTTCAACAATTATGAGAATTGTTATTGAAATGTGTATTTTTCTCGCTGTAATTTCTCAAGGGCCAGTTGTAAAAAGCTACTCCAAGCGTGCCCTTTGTAAATCCACCCCAAATGGGATATAGCCTTTTTACTCTGAAAAAAAAAGAAGAATGGATGAGAACTGATGTAATTTCTGGTTGGCCTGGAATTGGCAGAGTTTTGCAAACCCAACTAACTTGGATAAAAACTCTAGATTGAGGAAGTCTGACCTCATCCCACAGAGAAGACTGGGCGAACCATGTTATGGATGGTGGGAATGGATTCTACCATGACGCGTGTCACATGTTTGCTAGCTGACATGTTTTCTTAATTAATTTATTTATTTATTAGATTTGTATGCCGCCCCTCTCCGTAGAATCGGGCGGCTCACAACAGAATAAAACAGTTCATAACAAATCTAATAATTTACAATTTAAAATATTTTTAAAAA
Source organism: Erythrolamprus reginae (assembly GCF_031021105.1). NCBI lineage: Eukaryota > Metazoa > Chordata > Lepidosauria > Squamata > Dipsadidae > Erythrolamprus > Erythrolamprus reginae. The sequence continues at coordinate 56,067,301 of NC_091957.1, forward strand.
CCCATTATTAAGCAGACATACGTACAAACATACCATACATAAATTGTATAGGCCCGGGGGAGATGTCTCAGTTCCCCCATGCCTGACGACAAAGGTGGATTTTGAGGAGTTTACAAAAGGCAAGGAGGGTGGGAGCAGTTCTAATCTCTGGGGGGAGTTGGTTCCAGAGAGTCGGGGCCGCCACAGAGAAGGCTCTTCCCCTGGGGCCCGCCAACCGACATTGTTTAGTTGACGGGACCCGGAGAAGGCCGACTCTGTGGGACCTAATCGGTCGCTGGGATTCGTGCAGCAGAAGGCGGTCTCGGAGATATTCTGGTCCGATGCCATGAAGGGCTTTATAGGTCACAACCAACACTTTGAATTGTGACCGGAAATTGATCGGCAACCAATGCAGACTGCGGAGTGTTGGTGTGACATGGGCGTATTTAGGAAAGCCCATGACTGCTCTCGCAGCTGCATTCTCATTATTGAAGTTTCCGAACACTTTTCAAAGGTCGCCCCATGTTGATTGATTTTTATTTATTGTTAGAGTTGGAAGGGACCTTGTAGGTCGTCTAGTCCAACCCCTTGCTCAAGCAGGAGTCCCTACATAATAACAATAACAATAATAATAATAATAATAATAATAATAATAATAATAATAATAATAATAATTATTATTATTATTATTATTATTATTATTATCGTTATTATTTATTAGATTTGTATGCCGCCCCTCTCCGAAGACTCGGGGTGGCTCACAACAATAACAGTATTCAATGTAACAAGTCTAATATTAAAAATTATCTAAAACCCATCATTTAAAAATCATACAACACAAGCATACCATACATAAACTATATAAGCCCGGGGGAGATATCTCAGATCCACCGTGCCTGGCGATATAGGTGGGTCTTGAGCAATTTATGAAAGGATATGAAGATGCGTGCCCAGCTCTAGCTGATTGGCAGCTGTCACTTCCTGGATTACTGGTCTTGGCTCAGCTTTCCTTTTCCCCCCTGCTGCTGCTGCTGTGTCTGGGCTCCTTGCTTTTTTCCTCTTTCCTCCTTCCTGGCCTCGGACGAGCTTCCCTCTCTCCTGACCAGCTCCCCTCCAGCCTCACGCGGCCACCTCCCGCCTGGGGTGCAAGTAGGAGGCGTGGGTGGAAGCGGCGCTGGCAGCATTTATGCTTCTGGAAGCACCCGTTCGCCTAGCTACCCAGCCTGCCTAAGGGGGGGGGGCGGCGACCCAGGAAGGAGAGCACAGAAATGCGAAGCAAATTGTTAGTAAGTAAGTTAGTAAGTAAGTAGGTACGTAGGTAGGTAGGTAGGTAGGTAGGAAGGAAGGAAGGAAGGAAGGAAGGTTGGAAGGAAGGAAGGAAGGAAGGAAGGAAGGAAGGAAGGAAGGAAGGAAGGAAGGAAGGAAGGAAGGAAGGGGCACCCAGGCAGGAGAGCGCGGGAAACGCGAAGCAAATTGTCACCCCAACGAGCGACACTGGTAAGGTTGTAAGTCGAGGACTTAACAGTTCACTTGAATGATGATGACCGTTCAAGCCACTCCCACCTGGTCACATGACCATCAAGCCACACCCACAAAATAAGTCACACCCACAGTGTGGCAGTAAAATCTTTGGCTGCCCTTTACTGCCTAGAAGGTTATATCAAAAATATGCCAACCCCATGCTGTAATTTACACGATGGCTGCCTTTATTCCTTGTTTTATCTTTGCAACGGAGCAGGCCAATAGGTTAAGCTGTGATTCTGTTTTGCTCAGGGCTCTTCAGCCAGCTGCCAACGCTTAGCTGGGAGTCCCATGTTCACACCGTTACGGTTGGTTTACACGCCTAATAAAACAATGCTCCAGTTTTGAAACTAGCGGCAACACAATAGCGGTGTTCCAATATCTTAAGGGACTGTCACAAAGAAGAGGGGATCAACTGACTCAAGGAAGGAGGATGGAAGGAGAGAAGCAACCTCTAACTAAACATACATTTTCTGATCATGAGAACAATTCACCAGTGGAACTACTTGCCTCCAGAAGCGGATAATTTATTCATTTATTTTATTTATTTATTAGATTTGTATGTCGCCCCTCTCCGTTGTCTCGGGTGTCGCACAACAATACATAATGACAAATCTAATAACTAGAATCTAAAATAACAATAGTACATTTTAAAAGTCTAAAAAGAATGCTCCAACACTGGAAGTTTTAAAAAAGATGTTGGATAACCATTTCTCTGAAGTAGTGCAGGGTTTCCTGCCTAAGCAGGAGGTTGGACTAGAAGACCTCCAAGGTCCCTACCAACTCTGTTATACCAGTGGTTCTCAACCTTTCTAATGCCGTGACCCCTTAATACAGTTCCTCATGTTGTGGTGACCCCAACCATAAGTCGAGCACCAATTCTCCCCAAACAGAGCTTGAAGCTGATTGGCAGGAAAGTCAGAGGGACAACACCACTGTCAACGCCTGATTGGTCGGATTGTAAAAATATGTTCCAAGGCACCAGAATAGAAGCTTTAGTTCCTAAGGAAATTTGTCTTAGATGACCCTTATGAAACAGTCGTTCGACCCTCAAAGGGGTCCCGACCCCCAGGTTGAGAACCACTGTGTTATACTATGTGTTCTGTCGGGCTCTCTGGGAGAATCCTCCCAAAAATTCACAGGTACAAATTTCAGACACACACACGTTTGAAAATTCAAAACTATGTTCTTTAGAATGAAAATTCACTGAAACCAAGCCCTCTTTTGGTATAGCAAAGAGCCCTCGTCTCCAAACAAACTGGTAATTTGTACAAGTCCCTTATCAGTTCTGTGATACTTAGCTTGCAGCTGGGAGGCAATTCACAGTCCTTCTTCTTTCACAAAGTGAAACACACTTTGCTCTGGTTTAGTTTCAAAGCGGGGAAAAATCAGCACACAAAAGGTCAAAGTCAGTAAAGCAGGAACGGAACACAACGATCAGACAATCCTCCACAATGGCCAAACCCCCAGGCTGCTATGGCCCCACCCAACCACAGGTGGCCTCATTTTCTTTGATAATAATCTCTCAGTTGTTGCTGCCTATGCATCGCTCTCCGCATGCGTGGCTGTATCATTAACTCTTGTTCTGAATCCAAGAGGAGCTAGATAATTGATCTCCTTCTGAGCTATCTGCCCCACTCTCCTCCTCCCTGTCACTCATGTCTTCTTGGTCAGAGGAGCCTTCATCAGCAGAGTCCACCGGGGGCAAACCAGGCCTGCAGCATGTGGATGTCTCCCCCACATCCACAGTCCTTGGGGCAGGAGCTGGGCCAGAGCTAACCACAACACTATGACGAGCCATGGTGGCACAGTGGTTAGAGTGCAGTACTGCAGGCTATTTCTACCGGCTGCCTGATATTCAGCAGTTCAAATTTCACCAGGCTCCAGGTTGACTCATCCTTTCCTCCTTCCAAAGTTGGTAAAATGAGGACCCCCGATTGTTGGGGGCAAGAGGCCGACTCTGTTTATCACTTACAGAGGGCTGTAAAAGTGCCATAGAGCAAAATATACATCTAAGCCATATGGCTAAAGTGGTTTAGTTGCTTTGGGTCACAATCCTTGAGCAAAGGAAAGAAGAAACGCTCTGAGGTTTGACTACCAAAGAAACATGATCCGCATCCTTCTTAGATTTTCAGCCATGGTGCTTAGGTGGCACTTCTGTCCTTGCAAAATTTATTATTTAGGTTTTGCAGGAAAAGACACAGAGGCATGAAATAGGCAAGTCTCTAGACTTTCTCTGAGTGTGATCCCCCCCCCCCGACACCAGACTTGGTCTGCTTCTCATGGGGACATCTGTTAACACCCCCTAATAGGCACTCACAGTTTTGCTTGCATTTCGTTTAAATAGCAGCCAAATTCTGATATTTTTAGTGCCATTTCTCTTTCTCTCTCTCTCTTTCTCTCTCTCTCTGTTCTCTCCCCCTCTCTCTGTTTCTCTTTCTCTCTCTCTCTTTCTTTCTCTCCCGTCTCTCTCTCTCTGTGTCTCTCTGTCTATCTCACTCTGTTTCTTCCTGTCTCTGTCTCTCATTCTCTCTCTTTCTTTCTCTGTCTCTTTCTGTCTGTTTCTCTTTCTCTCTGTTGTCTGTCTGTCTTTGTCTCTCTCTCTCTCTCTCTTTCTGTCTCTGTCTCTTTCTCTCTACGTTTCTGACTCTCTCTTTCTCTGTCTCTCTCTCTCTGTCTCTCTCTATATATCTCTCTCTGTTTCTTCCTGTCTCTGTCTCTCTTTCTTTCTCTCTCTCTCTCTTTCTTTCTCTGTCTCTCTGTCTCTTTCTCTCTGTTGTCTGTCTGTCTCTCTCTCTTTCTGTCTGTGTCTCTTTCTCTCTCTACGTTTCTCTCTGACTCTCTCTCTTTCTCTCTCTCTCTCTCTGTCTCTCTCTCTGTCGCTCTCTCACTCTCTTTCTCTGTCTCTCTCTCACACTCTCTGTCTCTCCCTATATATCTCTCTGTGTCTTTCTTTCTGTCTCTGTCTTTCTTTCTGTCTCTGTCTTTCTTTCTCTCTCTTTCTCTCTCTCTCTCTGTTGTCTGTCTCTGTCTTTGTCTCTCTCTCTCTCTCTATGTCTCTCTCTCTCTCTTTCTCTCTACATATCGCTCTGTCTCTCGCTGTCTTTGTCGCACCCCCCTCTCTTCCCTCTTGTTCATTTCCCCCTCCCACTTGGACCCAGGTATACTAATATTTTGGGATGGAGTGCATGATGGATTACTGAAAAGCACCTGCACTCATTAGATCTCTGGTCTACGGTTTTGACATTCGGTATATATCTTCCTGAAAAAGAGAGTTACTTTTCTTCCTAGTTGGTTCCTCGCCAAACTGAGCCTTTGGCTCTTGAGCTGAACATATTCAGCAACCACAGTTTTCTCCTTCTTTCTTGGAAAGGCTTAAAGTTGTAGACAGAATTAGGGAATTATTGTGTTGTCCCAGAAAACTGGTTCTGCCTGGTCTGTAAAGGCCCAATAATGAAACAATCGATCACATACTCAGCTGCTGCAAAAAGATCGCACAGACTGACTACAAGCATAGACATGATGCTGTGGCACAGATGATCCACTGGAACTTGTGCCGGAACTACCATTTCCCAGTGGCAAAGAACTGGTGGGATCATAAGCCCGAAAAAGTGGTCGAAAATGAGCAAGCAAAACTACTGTGGGACTCCCGACTTCAGACTGTCCGAATTCTGAAGCATAACACACCAGACATCCTGATTGTGGAGAAAAAGAAAGTAAGGATCATTGACATCGCAATCCCAGGGGACAGCAGAATTGAGGAGAAGCAGCTAGAGAAATTAGTGAAATACGAAGATCTAAAAATCGAGCTGCAACGACTCTGGCATAAGCCAGTGAAAGTGGTCCCAGTGGTCCTTGGCACGCTGGGCGCAGTGCCAAAGGATCTCAGCGGACACTTGAAAACCATCGGAATTGACAAAATCTCCACCTGTCAATTGCAAAAGGCCGCTTGACTGGGATCGGCAAACATAATTCGCCGCTACATCACGCAGTCCTAGGTGCTTGGGAAGCGCCCGACTGGTGATGAAATACGAAATCCAGCATAGTGATCTTGTTTGCTGTTTTGTACTGACATAATAATAATAATAATAATAATAATAATAATAATAATAATAATAATAATAATAATAATAATAAGCCAGTGAAAGTGGTCCCAGTGTCCTTGGCACGTTGGGCGCAGTATCAAAGGATCTCAGCGGACATTTGAAAACCATCGGAATTGACAAAATCTCCACCTGTCAATCGCAAAAGGCCGCTTCACTGGGATCGACAAACATAATTTGCCGCTACATCACGCAGTCCTAGGTGCTTGGGAAGCGCCCGACTGGTGATGAAATACGAAATCCAGCATAGTGATCTCGTTTGCTGTGTTGTACTGACATACTACTACTACTACTACTACTAATAATAATAATAATAATAATAATAATAATAATAAGTTAAGTTATCCTTTCCCCCTAGGCTATTACAAGTTATGCATGGTATGTTTTTGTGTATGTTTGGCTTTTTATAATAAGGGTGCTTTAGTTGTTTTTCTTAATTGGATTGTTCATGTTGTTTTACCACTGTTGTGAGCCGCCCCGAGTCTGCGGAGAGGGGCGGCATACAAATCTAATTAAAAAATAATAATAATAATAATAATAATAATAATAATAATAATAATATAATAATAATTACTAGTTGTGCTGTTTGCATTCCTTCCCATGCACTAGCAAACTTCTGCAGATAATAATTCTCTACAGAGCTGACCTTTTGCTTATCCCTTTAGCACAGCCCAAGACAATTCTGACCTATGCCGGCTTCATGGGGCCAAAGCGCAGGCCAAGGTCAAGGAAACTCTCAAAGCTATTCAACAAATCCCGAGGTCCCTTCTGCTGAGTTGTACATTGTGTCAGTTTGCTACCCAAACTTTTCCCGTCCACTTTGGTGATTGATTTCAAAGCCGGTCAAAGGACAAGCTCTTCCAAGAGATCCCGGGGAGCTTCTACAGGGAGGCACAAATCTGAAGTGGCCCCAGGCTACGCTTGGCTTTCAGGAGAGGTGGGTCAAAGGGTAGAGGAGTGAGGCCGGATATTCTTCCTTTTTTATTTGTGGCAGGTTGACCTTTCCTGCTCAAAAATGCACTTGGAAACAAATCCCCCCCCTTCTTAAAGCCCGGATGAATTAATATGGGCAAGGAAGATCACAGATGTTAGAATTCATTAGCGTTGGCAATCGATGCACACAAAACTAAGGCTAAAAACAGGCCACACTTTGAAATCCTGCAGTTCTGGTCACCGCAATGCAAAAAGGATGTTGAGACTCTAGAAAGATCAGTTTCCGGTCACAATTCAAAGTGTTGGTTATGACCTATAAAGTCCTTCATGGCACCGGACCAGACTATCTCCAAGACCGCCTTCTGCTGCACGAATCCCAGTGACCAGTTAGGCCCCACAGAGTGGGTCTTCTCCGGGTCCCGTCAACCAAACAATGCCGCTTGGCAGGACCCAGGGGAAGAGCCTTCTCTGTGGCGGCCCCGGCCCTCTGGAACCAACTCCCCCCAGAGATTAGAATTGCCCCCACCCTCCTTGCCTTTCGTAAGCTGCTTGCGAGAAACAAATTCTTCTCTCAACTAGCAAAAAGGGGGAAAAACCCCAACAAATTACTTATGGTGCTATTTCAGATCTACATTTTACATGGAAATGGCATTGGTTCTCACCTTCTAAAACATCCGTGTCCATAGGGAAGTTTCCTCGCTATAAAGGACTCCGGTCTACAGTTCAAAGGTTCCGGTTGAAGACTGGAGAAGCAGATCAAAACAAATCCTGAGGATAAAGGTCAAAATCACATCGCAAAGGTATCAAGTCCACAGAAACACAAGAAGAAAAGGATACGGGTGAAGCGAGCTTTGAGAAACAGCTCAGGTATTAAACGTATAAATATGTGTAGGGACACAGTGTCGATCTATTGCAGCTTAAGGTCTCTCAAATGAGTTCTCGTTAATTAAAATGCAGGGTAAAATATCCAGGGACTCCATGATCCTTCTCCTTCAATCTTTCTTTGTGGTTATGCTGCTGGAATCTAGTGGAAAAAAAACCACATGAGTCCAAAGTTGTAATTAATTGTTCCTTTAGAAAAAAAAACCAGCGCAACCAAGAAGTCAAATCTTTGCTAGGTTTAAACATCTTTTACTCACCCTTCCAACTCAACCTCAAACTTTAAAAACAAATGAAAAGTTAAACGCTTGGATCTTTGGGTCTTCTGAAACCTCCAAATGACCACAAATAGAAAGCGAATATAATGGTAAGTACTCCATTTGTAAAAAGTACACTTTCGGATTGGACCAAATTGATTACACCATGTAAACAAGCAAGGCAGGCTAGGGGCAATTAGATCTTGGCCTCCTGGACGACGAATGTTATATATGGTTGATGTCGGAATGGGTACGATTGATTTATAGCGTAATTGGAGGGTTTAGATTAGTTTATCTAGTTTTAATTAATTGGATTTAGCCACTGTATTTTACTGTTTTCTTTTAGAAACATAGAAACATAGAAGACTGATGGCAGAAAATGATCTCATGGTCCACCTAGTCTGCCCTTATACTATTTCCTGTATTTTATCTTACAATGGATATATGTTTATCCCAGGCATGTTTTAAATTCAGTTACTGTGGATTTACCAACCACGTCTGCTGGAAGTTTGTTCCAAGGATCTATTACTCTTTCAGTGAAATAATATTTTCTCACGTTGCTTTTGATCTTTCCCCCAACTAACTTCAGATTGTGTCCCTTTGTTCTTGTGTTCACGTTCCTATTAAAAACACTTCCCTCCTGAACCTTATTTAACGCTTTAACATATTTAAATGTTTCGATCATGTCCCCCCCTTTCCCTTCTGTCCTCCAGACTCTACAGATTGAGTTCATGAATTCTTTCCTGATACATTTTATGCTTAAGACCTTCCACCATTCTTGTAGCCCATCTTTTATATGTTGTAAGTCACTCTGAGTCCTCGGACAGGGGTGGCATATAAATCCAATCAACCAATCAACCAATCAACCTATCAACCCAGCAATCAACAAACAAACAAACAAACAAACAAACAAACAAACAAACAGCCATAGTGGCACAATGGTTAGAATGCAGTAGTGTAGGCAAACTCTGCTCCGGAGTTTGATCCTGATCAGCTTAAAGTTGATTTAACCTTCCATGCTTCCAAGGTTGGTAAAATGAGGATCCAGATTCTTGGTGAAAGGATGCTAACTCTTACAGAGGCTGAAAGCACTGTAAAATGATATATAAGTCTAAGGGCTATTGCCCTGCGAAGGAAGGAAGGAAGGAAGGAAGGAAGGAAGGAAGGAAGGTGAGAGGGAGTGAGGGAGTGAGAGAAGGAAAGAAGGAAAGAAGGAAGGAAGGGAGGTGTTGTAGTTGGCTCTGGCCCAGCTCCTGCCCCAGGGAATGGGGAGGTGGATGCAGGGGAAAATTCACCATGTCACAGGCCTGTGTTATTGCCGACAGAATCAGTTCAGAGTTTAGTTTCCTCGGACGAAGAAGAAGGTGGGAGTGACTTGGCAGAGGAGGGCTTGGCACACAGCCCAGGCAGTCAATCTCCTTTATCTTCCCTTGATTCAGATGATGACATTTTGGACCCACGCAAGCGCAGAATTATGCGTAGAAGAGACCAAGTAAGAACATATTACAGGAAATAAGGGAGGCCACCTGTGTTTGGGTGGGGCTCCAGTAATTAGGGCTGCTGCTATAAATAGCAGCATGTGGGTTTGGCCGTTGTGGAAGAATATCTGATCGGAGTTCGTCAGGAATCTTGTGTTGCTGGACTTTGTTGCTTTTTCACGCCTTTGAAACCAAAGCAGAGCAACGTGTGTGTGTGTGTCTCACTTCGTTGGAAGAAGAAGGGGTGTGAAGTTTCTTCACAGCTGCTAGCTAAGTGCTTAATGACTGCTTAAGGGAAATTGTACAGACTACCAGGTTGTTTTTTGGGACGAGTGCTCTTTGCAATACAAAAAGAGTGCTTTGTTTATTTTGCATTTTGTGATAAAGAACATTGTTTTGAATTTTCAAACGTGTGTGTGTCTGAAATTTGTACCCTTGAATTTTTGGGAGGCTCCTATCAGAGAGCCCGGCAGAACACTAGGGAGGAAAGGAGGGAGGGAGGGAGGGAGGAAGGAAGGAAATAATAGTGGCACAGTTATTGCAATGCAGTATTTCAGGCTGACTCTGCCCACTTCCAGCAGTTTGAACCTGACCAGATCAACACAACCTTCCAGCCTTCCGAGGTAGAAAAAATGAGGGCCCAGATTGTTGGAGGCAAGACACAGACTCTGTAAACCGCTTTGATAATAGTTAATGCATGGAACTCACTACCAGACTCTGTAGTATCATCACCTAACATCCAAAACGTTCCCCTTAGACTCTCCACTGTTGACCCCTCCCAATTCCTAAGAGGTCAGTAAGGGGTGTCCATAAGTGCACCAGCGTGCCTTCTGTCCCCTATCCTAACGTTTCTCTTTTACTAGTATCATGTATATGAATATTATCATATCTTTGCATACCACCAATATGTACTTGACAAAGCAAATAAATAAAATAAATAAACGTATTGTCTTCTATTGAGACTTCGCAGAGATGTGGTCCAGATGTAGCATCCTGAAGAGAGGCAGAAGACAGACAAGCCCAAATTCAAGTATGTTGATTCCAGTGGGGAGAAAACATGGTTGCTATGAAAGACTAGCAGAAAATCTCTCTCTCCTTTGAAAAAAGAAACATTTCCATAGGCAAGGGAAACATACTTCTCAATCCCATTGTATATGTACGCAATTACTTCTCTGTGGGACTAATCTCCTTATAACACATTGTGAATATCAGTTTTGCTCGACATCCGACTAATATAACACAACACTAATGTTATCCCCGATGAATTCGCTCACCGTCTTAAGACAAAGGCAGCCGATCAGCCAAAAATATCAAAATGCAGCTCAAGGATATTAAGCAGTGTTTTGGCAGGCATTTGCATTTCAAAAAGAGGAAAGCAGAAATATATATTTCTTTGTGCTATTTACTTTTTTATCTGATACTCTTTGTTCCGTTTAATTTCCACAGAGCGCAGATCAAACACGAGTCAATTACAGCCCTGGCATTGTTGCGGAATAAAAGGCATTTTAAATGAGATTTGTATTGTGTTTAATCAGTGTATCGTAATCAGGAGAAATTATTTTAGATTAATTTTTTAAAAGACACTACCTTGGTTTTAATTACGGAGCATCGCATGTGCTGTTAGCTTCTCACAAGCAATTACACTTGGGCAGATCTAAATCTAAGAAGCGTGCAGAAGTTTTCGCTTCAAAACAAACCACTTAGGGACTTTCGGATAAGCCGAGCTGGTTAAAATGCACTTTGGGGAGAGTTGTCTTTTATTCCGCGATGAAGACTGTACGGTGGTACATCTATTTAAGAACTTAATTCGTTCCGCGACCAGGTTCTTAAGTAGAAAAGTTTGTAAGTAGAAGCAATATTTCCCATAGGAATCAATGCAACAGCAAATAATGCGTGCAAACCCATTAAGGAAGAAATAAAAGCTCAGAATTTGGGTGGGAGGAGGAGGAGGAAGAAGAGGAGGAGGACAGTCGCTGCCGAAGGAAGAAGGGGAGGGGAGGGGAATTTAAAAAAATCCAAAACTTTAAGGCTTAAAAAAAAAGAGGGACTCTGAGATGGCGAGGAGGAGCACGCGCCTCCCATACACTTGAATGAATGAATGAATGAATGAATGAATGAATGAATGAATGAATGAATGAATGAATGCCGCACGAATCCCAGCAACCAGTTAGGTCCCACAGAGTGGGCCTTCTCCGGGTCCCGTCAACAAAACAATGTCAGTTGGCGGGGCCCAGGGGAAAAGCCTTCTCGCTGGCAGTCCCGACCCTCTGGAACCAACTCCCCCCAGAGATTAGAATAGCTCCCACCCTCCTTGCCTTTCGTAAGCTCCTCAAAACCCACCTATGCTGTCAGGCATGGGGGAATTAAGATAATCTTTCCCCCTAGGCTTCTACAATTTATGCATGGTATGTTTGTATGTATGATTGGTTTTATAACAAGGGTTTTTAGCTGTTGTAGTATTGGATTTTTACATTCTGTTTTTTGTCACTGTTGTTAGCCGCCCCGAGTCTACGGAGAGGGGCGGCATACAAATCCAATAAATAATAATAATAATAATAAATAAGTAAGTAAGTAAGTAAGTAAGTAAGTAAGTAAGTAAGTACGTACGTACGTACATACATACATACATACATACATACATACATACATACATACACTGCGCCAGAGAGATAAACCCAGGAGGAATGGCAGGAATGGCTGGGCTTTCGTGCCACTCTCAAATTTCCTGGGAAATTTTTCCAGCCTCAGGTTCTTAAGAAGAAATGGGTCTTAAGAAGAGGCAAAAGAAATCTTGAACACCCGGTTCTTATCTAGAAAAGTTCTTAGGTAGAGGCGTTCTTAGGCAGAGTTGCCACTGTATTATCAACTGTTTCCCCAGCTATAACAGTAGAATCTCCACCAACCAACCAATCTTGCGAACACTTACTGGCTAGTCATTTCTCTAAACTTGGTAGACCCTCTGGTCTACCACAAACATACCTTTTATGTACAGGTCCTTACATCTTACAACAGTTCCATCCAAGCGAGATTTTGTTTCTATGCATGCACAGAGGGGGACATTTGTGCGCGAGAGATTTTGGCGATTTTTTTTTGCTTCCATTCAGGGGTCGCCACAAAGAAGAAGGAGTCAACCTATTATTCTCCAAAGCACCTGAGGGAAGAACAAGAAGCGATGGGTGGAAACTAAACAAGGAGAGAAGCAACTTAGAACTAAGGAGAAATTTCTTGGCAGTCAGAACAATTAATCAGTGGAACAGAAGTTGCCTACAGAAGTTGTGAATGCTCCAACACTGGAGGTTTTTAAGCAGATGTTGGATAACCATCTGTCTGAAGAAGTGTAGGGTTTCCTCCCTAGGCAGGGGGTTGGACTAGAAGACCTCTGAAGGCATGCAGCCCTCCTTCAGTGGGTCGACCTCTGGGAAGGCACAGGGTGCCGTGATTGCCACATCAGAATGAAGCAACAGAGAGAAAGTTTTCTCGATGAGACGACCTCTGTTAAATCAAGATCGCTCCTTTTATTGTATTTCACTTTTCCTGACATGTGGTACAGAATAACCAATTCGCGAACGCCACATACATTAAGCCATCCCCCTACTACCATTCACTCATGCACTATATAAGGCTTCCCTATAGGTAATTAACGGAAGCTCCATTCTTTGCCTTTTCCTGGATTGTGTGTTTACTGGTGATTGAGAGTAAGGCATATATTTCCTTATATGGAAGTTAGCTATAGGTTTTCTTCATGTTGTATTTCCACATGGTCATGGATCCTGCAACTTGCTTATTCAGCCTGGATTTTGCTGCTTTTTATAGAGGAAGAATAAGGTTTTATTCAGCACCAAATTAGGCTAAAATATCACCCTCCAGCAATATTCCATCCCAAATTTCAGTGCCTATAAACCTATGATTACAACAGACCTCCATGGTCACTTCCAACTCTGTTGTTGTTGTTGTTGTTGTTGTTCTTCTTCTTCTTCTTCTTCTTCTTCTTCTTCTTCTTCTTCTTCTTCTTCTTCTTCTTCTTCTTCTTCTTCTCCTCCTCCTCCTCCTTCTCCTTCTTCTCCCTTTGTTATTGTATTATTACACTGCTCAAAAAATAAACACTTAAACAACACAATATAACTCCAAGTCAATCAAACTCTGTGAAATCAAACTGTCCACACTCAATTGACAACGAATTTCACCTGCTGTTGTGCACATTCAACTTTGTACAGAACAAAGTATTCAATGAGAATAATTCATTCATTCAGATCTAGGATGGGTTCTTTGAGGGTTCCCTTTATTTATTTTTTTGAGCAGTATATATTATTGCACCAACAACCACTCGCCCGGCAGCATTCTTAAATGCTGCTTATCATGTGATCCCACCCCCCCTCAAATAGGAGAAGAGTGTCCACTTGTCTTCCTGCTGACTCTTTCAGAAGGGACTTTGAAGGAGCATTCATAAAAGGCAGCAAGAAATATTCCAATTCGTGGTGATGAATGGGAAGTTAGAAACATAGAAACATAGAAGAGTGACGGCAGAAAAAGACCTCATGGTCCATCTAGTCTGCCCTCATACTATTTCCTGTATTTTATCTTACAATGGATATATGTTTATCCCAGGTATGTTTAAATTCAGTTACTGTGGATTTACCAACCACGTCTGCTGGAAGTTTGTTCCAAGGATCTACTACTCTTTCAGTGAAATAATATTTCCTCACGTTGCTTTTGATCTTTCCCCCAACTAACTTCAGATTGTGTCCCCTTGTCCTTGTGTTCACTTTCCTATTAAAAACACTTCCCTCCTGGACCTTATTTAACCCTTTAACATATTTAAATGTTTCGATCATGCCCCCCCTTTTCCTTCTGTCCTCCAGACTATACAGATTGAGTTCATTCAGTATTTCCTGATACGTTTTATGCTTAAGACCTTCCACCATTCTTGTAGCCCATCTTTGGACCCGTTCAATTTTGTCAATATCTTTTTGTAGGTGAGATTTCCAGAACTGAGCACAGTATTCCAAATGTGGTCTCACCAACGCTCTATATAAGGGGATCACAATCTCCCTCTTCCTGCTTGTTATACCTCTAGCTATGCAGCCAAGCATCCTCCTTGCTTTTCCTACCGCCCGACCACACTGCTCACCCATTTTGAGACTGTCAGAACTCACAACCCCTAAATCCTTCTCAGTTGCCAATGGATCTTTCATTTAAAGCCCCAAGATGGGGAGAAAGAGAAGGAGAAGAGCCTTGTTATCTAGCTATAGGGTGTCATCTGTTTGCAAAGTGAAGGATTTTGACCCAAAAAAGACAGCAAATAGATTTGTGAAGAGTTCTTAATAATGGGGGGGAAATGCCCATAGTTAGCTACGAAAGAATAGGAAATAACTCCCCCCTCCCCAAAAGAAAGCAGAGCGCTCAAAAGAACTCGAAAGATAACATTATATTTACAACGCCGTAATTGTGCAAGTCCAAATCAGAAACCAGACAAACAGCAGGGAAAAAAATGCCTGGGATTACTTAGCAGGTGCATGCTGGGTAAAAGGTGTTTTTGCCAGTCGTGGAATCAACCAGATGCTGCTAAGGAAAGAAAAAAACCCTTATTTTCTGCCTTGGAAAGCTTTGTTTTGTCAAACGCAACGCTGAATAGCGGTAATAGCCCATTTTCTCCACCGGCTCACCTGTGTGATTCTCTTTCGGCATTGAAATAACTGCCTGCAGGGGAATGAATGAAGTGCATCGTCTTAGAAGGATGGGGACCATCTCAGAATAGCTCCAGCTGGCGTGGACGATCGATGAAGCATCTTCCAGAGGAATGGAGATGACGTAGGGTTTTTGGGTAGGCTAATATAATAGAAACATAGAAACATAGAAGTCTGACGGCAGAAAAAGACCTCATGATCCATCTAGTCTGCTTGCCTTTCTTTCTTTCTTTCTTTCTTTCTTTCTTTCTTTCTTCGTTCGTTCATTCATGCATTTATTTATTTATTGGATTTGTATGCCGCCCCTCTCCGGAGACTCGGGGCGGCTAACAGCAACAATAAAGCAGTGTACAATAGTAGTCTGATGTTAGAAACAATTAAAAACCCACTAATATAAAAAACCAAACATACATACATACATACCATGCATAGAATTGTAAAGGCCTAGGGGGAAGAGGGTCTCAATTCCCAAAGAACATGTTTTAGTCCATCTAGTCTGCCTTTATACTATTTTCTGTATTTTATCTTAGGACAAAATAATAAATATTATTAAATGATAATTCATAATTATTTATGGAGATTAATCTATGGGGATTCTCAGCCATCCAGGTCATGGTTTGGAATACTGTGTCCAGTTCTGGAGACGTCACCTACGAAAAGATGTGGATCAAATTGAACGGGTCCAAAAGACGGGCTATGAAAATGGTGGAAGGTCTTAAGCATAAAACCTACCAGGAAAGACTTCATGGACTCAATCTGTATAGTCAGAAGATCAGAAGCAACGTGAGAAAATATTATTTTCCTGAAAGAGTCGTAGATGCTTGGAACAAACTTCCAGCAGACCCGGTTGGTGAATCCACAGTGACTGGATTTAAACATGCCCGGGATAAACTAATATCCATCCTAAGATAAAATACAGGAAATAGTATAAGGGCAGACTAGATGGACCAAAACATGTTCTTTTTGCGTTTTAAATATATATAATTAATAAAGATTATTTTTTTAAAAAAAGAATCTCAGTAGGCTCAAGGTTGACTCAGCCTTCCATCCTTCCAAAGTCGGTAAAATGAGGACCCAAATTGTTGGGGGCAATATGCTGACTCTCTATAAACCACTTAGAGAGGGCTGTATAGCACTGTGAAGTGGTATATAAGTCTAAATGCTATTGCTATTCAATAGTAATAGCCGTAAGAGAAATCTGAGAACTATATTTATGTATGTATGTGTGTATGTATGTACGTACGTACGTACTTACTTACTTACTTACTTACTTACTTACTTACTTACTTACTTACTTACTTACTTACTTATTGGATTTGTATGCCGCCCCTCTCCGGAGACTCGGGGCGGCTAACAGCAATAATAAGACAGCATATAATAATAATCCAATACTAAAACAGCTAAAAACCCTGATTACAAAACCAAACATACATACAGACATATCATGCATAAAATTGTAAAGGCCTAGGGGGAAAGGGTATCTCAATTCCCTTATGCCTGGCGGCAGAGGTGGGTTTTAAGTAGCTTACGAAAGGCAAGGAGGGTGGGGGCCATAGTTCCCTCTAAGCTGAGCAGTGAGCAATCGCTCACTTAAAAATCATCATCAACTCAGAGTTTTTCAAACCTGCCCAAAAGCCGAGAGGGAAAGAGTGAGAGGGAAGGAGAGAGAGGAAGAGATAGAAACAGATAGATAAAAGAGAGGAAGGAAAAGAGAAAGAAAAAGAATGGGAGTAAGGAAGAGAGAAAGAAAATCAAAATCTAGTTTGAAACTAGCTCAACTATTTAAGTGGCATTTTGATATTGATAGAGTTGCCCTGTTATGAGCTCACTGTTATAGACACACAGTACAGTGTTTTATTTTGAAATTCTCTGAGGCAAAACAGGGTGGGTTTTTTATTTGTTTGTTTGTTTGTTTGCTTGTTTATTTATTTATTTAATATTTCTGTGCTGCCCAGTCCTGAAGGGACTGCCGCTCAGACACTATACTTTTCCGCCCCCCCCCCCCCCCCCCCAAAAAAAAAATTAGAGGGAACACTGGTGGGGGCAATTCTAATTTCTGGGGGGAGTTGGTTCCAGAGGGCCAAGGCTGCCACAGAGAAGGCTCTTCCCCTGGGTCCCGCCAAGCAGCATTGTTTAGTTGATGGGACCCGGAGAAGGCCAACTCTGTGGGACATGACTGGTTGCTGGGATTCGTGCGGCAGAAGGCGGTCCCGGAGATATTCTGGTCTGATGCCATGAAGGGCTTTAAAGGTCATAACCAACACTTTGAATTGTGACCGGAAACTGATCGGCAACCAATGCAGACTGCGGAGTGTTAGTGTAACATGGGCATGCCTTGGGAAGCCCATGATTGCTCTCGCAGCTGCATTCTGCACGATCTGAAGTTTCTGAACACTTTTCAAAGGTAGCCCCATGTAGAGAGCATTACAGTAGTCGAACCTCGAGGTGATGAGGGCATGAGTGACTGCGAGCAGTGAGTCCCGGTCCAGATAGGGCTGCAACTGGTGCACCTTGTCATACCAGGCAGGAATTTTGAAGATCATGACCCCAACATTACAGGAGAGAACCAGCACAGGTTAGGAGAACATTTCTAGAGAAACGGAAGCCTTCCTTTCGGGCCTGGTGCCAAATCAAGACTAGATTCAGAGATCTCATTAGAGGAAAGATTTACAATAATTTCCCCCCTTTTCAAGCGCCTGCCAGAAGTAGGAAAGCTCATGGCTATATTGCAGAAATAGTTCAGGGCTATATTGCTCCTATTCATAACAGCCCTTTCTTTTCATCCCGACAAATGGATTTGGATAAATACAGAGAGCGTTAAGGAAATATATTACCACAATTATTCAAATGAAAGGGTTCCTCTCTCTCTCTCTCTCACACACACACACACACTATTAAAAAAAATACTTATTCCCACTTATTTTAAAATATAAGCTATGCCTTTTCTGGTTTTTCAATAAACCCAGTCCATTTGGAAGTGAAGGGTATGATAAGGTGTTTGCATTACAGCTCTTTATCCACATGATGAGGGTTAAATATAGCTTCCCAAGGCATGGCTACCAGGCAGGACTCAAAATCATTATTGGTTCCTGAATAGAGTTTGGTACCCTGAAATCCATCAGCCCATGAACCTCAAATGAATCACACACACCCCCAAAAAAGTCAACTGGACTGTTTTATATATATAGAGATTATATATATATTGGAGTTTTTAAGTTCTTTTAGTGATATTAATTGGATTTTTTGAGATGTATACTGTTTTGTACTTTTGATATGTTGTGAATGGCCCCGAGTCAGACAGACAGACAGACAGATGACAGATAGACAAATGATAGATAGATAGATAGATAGATAGATAGATAGATAGATAGATAGATAGATAGGGACAGACAGACAGACAGATGACAGATAGACAAATGATAGATAGATAGATAGATAGATAGATAGATAGGTAGGTAGGTAGGTAGGTAGGTAGATAGAGATAGATAGATGATAGACACGAGTCTGCGGAGAGGGGCGGCATACAAATCTAAATAAACTAAACTAACTAAACTAAACAAACAGATAGAGATAGACAGACAGACAGATGACAGAGACAAATGATAGATAGATGATAGATAGATAGATAGATAGATAGATAGATAGATAGACAGACAAAAGACAGACAGACAGACAGACAGACAGACAGGTGTAGCTTCTTATCCAAGAAGCTTCATCACTTTACCAGATTGTCCTTCCCATTTCAGCACCACGGACAGCAATTCAGACAAAAATGAATATTCTCATGGAATACACTTTATTTATTTATTTATTTATTTATTTATTTATTTATTTATTTATTTATTTATTTATTTATTTATTTATTCAATTTTTAATTTGTTCTGTTCAAAGTTGAATGTGCACAACAGCAGGTGAAATTGATTGTCAGTGTTGCTTCCTAAGAGGACAGTTTGCATTCACAGAAGTTTGATTGACTTGGAGTTATATTGTGTTGTTTAAGTGTTCCCTTTATTATTATTTTTTTGAGCAGTGTAGAATAGAATAGAGCAGCACATTCAACAGAGAACTCTTAGTTCTTAATGCTGAACAATTATCAATATCGGCTTTAATTGTCTCGTCTCAGCCATAAATCACCATGGGGAAAGTAGCTCGCTTCTAATGGAGCTTACGGCCTGCAGTAGAAAAACAAAGGGAAAGTTTAACCATCTTTTTTTTTAGTTTCTTTTTTAAAAAATAAGAAGAAGGAAAGAAAATGAAAGATGGTGTTTCTGTTTTTTAAAAAAGCTAATGGATGAATCAGAAACAAATGGAAGCATCGATTTTTTAAAATCATAAATATTTGAAGTACCCATTAGCATCTAGAGCAAATGAGACATCTCACTCAAAAAATAAAAATATCCTCCAATAAAAAATTGTTTACAATAGTTTGTTAAGAAATGAGGAGTAGCAGATGTGAATAATTCGGAGATTGCAGATAATCTTCAATTTATAACCACAATTGAGCCCAAAATTTCTGACACTGAGACAGTTGTTAAATGAGTTTTGTCCAGGGGTGAAATCAACTCAGCTTCCCTAGCGCCATTGACATGTCTTATTTTTGACCTCCCTCCTGTGCCATGTGCTTGAAGATTAACCTGGAAGTAATAACATCTGGGTGATAGGTGGAGCCTCGCATTGTTGCCGCTACCAATTCACCAAACCATACACCGCTACTAAGTGAAGCTATTTTTCCCAAACACCATCACTCTGCTAAACAAATAATTCACTCAAGACTGTCAAACTTTTTACTAAATCTGCACTTCTATTTCTACTAGTTTTTTCTCATCTTTCCTATCATCCTTTTCCTCCCACTTATGACTATAACTTGTTGCTTGTATCCTAAGATTTTTATTAATATTGATTGTTTCTTCATTGCCTCTTTGGCCCCTAAGACAATTATTAAGTGTTGTACCACATGATTCTTGACAAATGTATCTTTTTTCTTTTATGTATGCTGAGAGCATCTGCACCAAGACAAATTCCTTCTGTGTCCAATCACACTTGGCCAATTAAAAAAAATATATTCTATCTTCCTTTACCTTTCAGAAGGTCACAAAACTTAACCCTCCTGGGTGATTTTCCTAGATATTCCTAGAATATTGCAAAGTCTAGGCAGGGTCATAACTGCAGGAGTTGATTTTTTTAAAAAAACAGAAATATGTGATCTATAAATTGCAACAGGGTCTAAATTCCAAATTTTCTAGCAGAGGTTTCATGATCAAACAAAGTAGGTGTACTGATGAGGTTAGCTAGTTTGGTCTTGAAACGTTCACAGGAAAACCACCATGTTTTGCTGATGTTACTAATAACACCGTGACTTGAGAAGACAGTAAAACATAGCAGCAGGGTGTATGTCCGCATTGAATGTGGAATAAAAATTGATTTTCGTGCCTATGGCAAGACTGGAATTCACAGCCTCTTAGTTTCCATTCAGTGCCTTACTGTGAGACCAATCTCTCTTTCTCTCTGTCTCTCTATTTCTCCCTCTCTCCTCTCTTTCTCTCTCTCTCAATCTCTCTCTCTCTCTGTTTCTCCCTCTCCTCTCTTTCTTTCTCTCTCTCTCTGTTTCTCCCTCTCTCTCTTTCTCTCTGTTTCTCCCTCTCTCCTCTCTTTCTCTCTCTCTGTTTCTCCCTCTCCTCTTTATTTCTCCCCCTCTCTCTCTGTTTCTCCCTCTCCTCTCTTTCTTTCTCTCTCTCTCTGTTTCTCCCTCTCTCCTCTCTTTCTCTCTCTGTTTCTCCCTCTCTCCTCTTTCTTTCTCCCTCTCTCTCTCTGTTTCTCCCTCTCTCTCTCTGTTTCTCCCTCTCTCTCTCTCTGTTTCTCCCTCTCTCTCTCAATCTCTCTCTCTGTTTCTCTCTGTGTATCTTTCTCTCTTTTTCCTCTTTTGCACCCTCTCTCTTCTTTTCTCTCATCTCTCGCTCTTTCTCACTCTCTTTCTCCCCTCATTTTTCCTTTATTTCTATCTCTATTTCCCCCCTGCTCTCTCTTTCTCTTTCTTTCTCACTCTCATTCCTTCTCTCTATTTCTCCCTCATCCCACTCCCCTTTTCTTTCCTTGTGCAATTGAATGCACCAAGGTGTTACTGGAATGATTCTCAGTTGACTCTCATTTCTACACCATTTTGCATATATTTTATTCCAAATGTGCCTGTGTTGGAATACATACATACCCTGCTGATGTTTAAACCTTGCTTCTCTCCCCTTCTAAAAATGCTTTTGATGGTTGTTCTGTCCAGCTCTCTGATAGGAGCCTCCCAAAAATTCAAGGGTACAAATTTCAGACACACACACGTTTGAAAATTCAAAACAATGTTCTTTATCACAAAATGCAAAATAAACAAAGCACTCTTTTTGTATTGCAAAGAGCACTCTTCCCAAAACAACCGGGCAGTCTGTACAATTTCCCTTAAGCAGTCATTAAGTACTTAGCCAGCAGCTATGAAGAAACTTCACACCCCTTCTTCTTCCAAGGAAATGAGACACACACACACACACACATTGCTCTGCTTTGGTTTCAAAGGCATGAAAAAACAACAAAGTCCAGCACACAAGATTCCTAACGAACTGTGATCAGATATTCTTCCACAATGGCCAAACCCACATGCTGCTATTTATAGCAGCAGCCCTAATTACTGGAGCCCCCACCCAAACACAGGTGGCCTCCCTTATTTCCTGCAATATGTTCTTACTTGGTCTCTGCGACGCATAATTCTGCGCTTCGTGGCTCCAAATTGTCATCATCTGAAGCAATAGAAGATAAGGAAGATTGACTGCCTTGGCTGTGTGCCAAGCCCTCCTCTGCCGAGTCACTCCCACCTTCATCTTCGTCCGAGGAAACTAAACTCTGATCTGATTCTGTCGGCAATAACCCAGGCCTGTGACATGTTGAAGTTTCCCCTGCATCCACCTCCCCATTCCCTGGGGCAGGAGCTGGGCCAGAGCCAACCACAACACCGGTCAAGGGACAACCCCAGCAAGAGCTGTAGTACAGCCAACCCTGAGTTCAATATTCTCCTCGGCGAGGAGAAAGAAAAAATAAAATCCCCCACAAAACGTCTCCTCTCCAAACTCAAATCTAACATTTCACTCTCGGCTTGAATATAACCCAGCGATGAAATAAACGCAGGGATTGAGTTCCTGGACATGCAGGGTAGAATGTCCTCCGAATGTGGCCTGTAGCATTTCTGTCTCTTTCCAGAGTGGACAGATTCATACGACAGAAGTTCTGCATATTCAGTTCTGCCTTCTAGCTAGCGCACATGGTACAGTCGATGGGATTCGTATGAATATGCAGATTGGTCTTTAGTCTTCATTTTCATTGCCGGAGGCGACGGGGTTTTCTGGAGGAATAAATTACACGAGTAGATTTGGGGAAAAGAGGGAGGGAGGGAGGTTGGTTAGATTCCTCCACGGCTTCTGCAGAATCCTAATTGGTGAATCCATTTTCTTTCCAGACAAGTTTTAATATTTTGGCTGCCACTCTACTCCTCCTTTGTTGAAAAGACTGGGAAGCTATAACCCCCTTTTTTCAATCCTTGTTTCTTTTTTTCCAATAATCCCAGTTAGGTTTTACCTGTTCAAATTCATCGGGTTGTGTGGGGTTTCGGGTTTGGGTTTTTTTTGCATTTTACATCAAGTGATGGAGGGGCGATTATCCGATATGCTAATTCGTGACCTAAATTTCCAGTTAAAATTAGATTTCCAAATGCCATCTTTGCATGTGTATCAGAACTCCAGATGCGCCGTTAGAAGATGATTCATGGTTTATTATGTTGTGAGCAACTTTGCAGCTGGGGGGGGGGAGAAACATTTTCCTTCCCCGTTGGGGTCTTTTGGGTGGGGGTCTCTTAGGACACAGCAATACTACTTCTGTGATGCCGGAGGGAACGAGCCCTTCGGAATCTCTTCAAAAAACAAGATTTATGTGTTAAGCTGTTGAAAATGCAATGCGCTAACGTAGCATCTTATTTCTTTGAAAAATGCTGGGGAACAGTTCTCCCTGGAAGTTTGGAACTGGGTCATAAGTATCTTTTGGGAGATCCTTCATAACTTTTTAAGGTTTGTAATAAAAGTCAGCTTCTAAGCCAGCCTTCCTATCTAAGGTGAGACAAGAACTCATCATCTCCCGGTGTTGGCCCAAAATTGCCAAGCTGGTTTTCCTGCCTTAAATGATACTAAAGCTCCCTGTCTCCTGGTCATTGTCCCAAAGTCACCCAGCCAACTTTGGTCCTTGAGGCAGGACTAGAACTCACAGTCTCCTGGTGATTTCCAAAAGTCCCCCAACTGACATTCATGGTTAAAAGGTGGGACTGGAATCCATGGTCTTTTGCTTTCTAGCCTACTACTAAGCCTACTACTAAGCAACCGATTGTAAGTCTAGGACTACATGTATGTTTAGGAGTACTTGTATGCATCAACAGGAGGATACACTCCAAGACCAGGGAAGTATTAATACCACTCTACGACGCCCTGGTCAGACCACATCTGGAGTACTACATCCAGTTCTGGTCACCACACTTCAAAAGAGACATTGAAACTCTGGAGAAGGTGCAGAAAAGAGCAACCAAAATAATTAGGGGACTTGAAACCAAGACTTACGACGAGAGATTGCGGGAACTGGGCATGGATAGCCTAGAGAAAAGGAGGGCCAGAGGGGACATGATAGCTGTATATAGGTATATGAGGGGCTGCCACAGAGAGGAGGGGGTCACTCTGTTCTCCAGAGCACCAGAGGGTCGGACGAGAAACAACGGCTGGAAGCTGACCAAGGAGAGATTCAACCTAGAAGTAAGGAAGAACTTCCTGACGGTCAGAGCAATCAACCAGTGGAACAACCTGCCTGTTGAGGTTGGGAATTCCCCAACTCTGGACACTTTCAAGAGGAGATTGGACTGCCCCCTGGCTGGGGTGCTTTAGGATTCCTGCTCAGGCAGGGGGTTGGACTTGATGACCTGCATGGTCCCTTTCAACTCTAACAATAAAAATAAATAAATAAATACATAAATAAATAAATAAATAAATACATAAATAAATAAATAAATAAATAAATAAATAAATAAATAAATAAATAAATGTACTTCCTTCAGATATCTTTAAGAAACATAGAAACATAGAAGACTGACGGCAGAAAAAGACCTCCTGGTCCATCTAGTCTGCCCTTATACTCTTTCCTGTATTTTATCTTAGGATGGATCTATGTTTATCCCAGGCATATTTCAATTCAGTTACTGTGGATTTACCAACCAGGTCTGCTGGAAGTTTGTTCCAAGGATCTACTACTCTTTCAGTCAAATAATATTTTCTCATGTTGCCTTTGATCTTTCCCCCAACTAACTTCAGATTGTGTCCCCTTGTTCTTGTGTTCACTTTCCTATTAAAAACACTTCCCTCCTGGACCTTATTGAACCCTTTCACATATTTAAATGTTTCGATTATGTCCCCCCTTTCCCTTCTGTCCTCCAGGCTATACAGATGGAGTTCATGAAGTCTTTCCTGATACGTTTTATACTTCCACCATTTTTGCAGCCCATCTTTGGACCCGTAATGACTCGCCTGGAGCCATTCTGGAAGACCGCGGCTGAGCAATGACCAAAGGAAATGAACCTTTCCTATGGACCATTTGAGCACTCACCCACGAAGGCAAAATGAGGCTGCTGCCCTGACAAGAGTGATGGGCTGGGAGGAGGAGGAGGAAAGGATGGGGGGGGGGAGAAAACCCAAGTTTACATTGAAATTTCTCTGACTAACAACCCACAGAGTCATAAAAGGGAACGGACTACTCAAGTTGCTTCGTTTAGCACAGCTGGGGTGCCTGGCATGCCAGCATGTGGTAAGAGATGCGCTGCCTTTGGCAGCTGTGAAAAGTGCACAGACATGCACAAAACACTGCATCTCCGATGCGCATTATATTTGTGGATGGGGTGCCCTTGATTTAACCAGCGAGCAAAAGAGAAAAAGTGGTGGACAGAGAAAAGTTAGCACAAGGTAGGGTCTTAGAGTGAGCCGCTATTTTTGCGAATTGTCCAATCTCCAGTTTCATTATCTTCTCCAGTTTCTCCTTCGCCTTCTTCATCTCCTCCACCTCTTCTTCCTCCTCCTCCTTCCTTCCTCTCCCTCTTTCCCTTCTCCTCCTCTTCCTCCTCATTCTCCCTCTTTCCCTTCTTCTCCTCTTCCTCCTCCTCCTTCCTTTCCCTTCTTCTCCTCTTCCTCCTCCTCCTTCCTTCTTTCTCTCCATCCTTCTCTTCTTCCTCCTCCTTCCTCTTTCCCTTCTCCTCCTCTTCCTCCTCTTGCTTCCTCCCCCTTTCCCTTCTTCTCCTCCTCTTCCTCCTCTTCCTCCATCCTCCTTTCTCTCCCTCTTTCCTTTCTTCTCCTCCTCCTCCTCCTTCCTCCTTCCTCTCCCTCTTTCCCTTCTTCTCCTCTTCCTCCTCCTCCTTCCTCCTTTCTCTCCATCCTTCTCTTCTTCCTCCTTCTCCTTTCTCTTTCCCTTCTCCTCCTCTTCCTCCTCTTGCTTCCTCCCCCTTTCCCTTCTCCTCCTCTTCCTCCATCCTCCTTCCTCTCCCTCTTTCCCTTCTTCTCTTCTTCCTCCTCCTCCTTCCTCTCCCTCTTTCCCTTCTTCTCTTCTTCCTCCTCCTCTTTCCTCCTTCCTCTCCCACTTTCTCTCCTCCTCCTCTTCCTCCTCTTGCTTCCTCCCCCTTTCCCTTCTCCTCCTCTTCCTCCTCCTCCTTCCTCTCCCTCTTTCCCTTCTTCTCTTCTTCCTCCTCCTCCTTCCTCTCCCTCTTTCCCTTCTTCTCTTCTTCCTCCTCCTCTTTCCTCCTTCCTCTCCCACTTTCTCTCCTCCTCCTCTTCCTCCTCTTGCTTCCTCCCCCTTTCCCTTCTCCTCCTCTTCCTCCATCCTCCTTCCTCTCCCTTTCCCTTCTTCTCTTCTTCCTCCTCCTCTTTCCTCTTTCCTCTCCCACTTTCTCTCCTCCTCCTCTTCCTCCTCCTTCCTCCTTCCTCTCCCTCTTTCCCTTCTTCTTCCTCCTCCTCCTTCTTCCTCTCCCTCTTTCCCTTCTTCTCTTCTTCCTCCTCCTCCTTCCTCTCCCTCTTTCCCTTCTCCTCCTCTTCCTCCTCCCCCTCCTTACTCGCTCGGTTTGAGAAAATCCTGTTCCAATTTCATGAAGACGTTTTTTACCCGTCCTAAAAGAAATCCCGAAGCCCTCCTCTGAAAGCAGATCCGGCTTGATTAGGTATTAAATAATGGGATTCTTTCAAAAGGAAAGAAGATGAGAATAATTTGTGTGCCTCGACGCAGCCGAGAGGTAAAAGCATCAGATTAATCTGTTTTCCATCTTTCCATCAAGCTGATATACAACAGAGGAGAGAAAGGGGATAAACAGAGTTTTTGGGAGCTGCCAAACAGACTGGAAATACGGGCTCAACGCTCCATTGCAAAATTTGTGGTTGGTTTTTTTTTTCTTTTTCTTTTTGAGATAATACACGATTGCACGGCGGAGAAAAGATGGAGCCGCATGGCTGAATGAAGAAGGATGGGCAAATCTATTGATGAGTTATGAATGTCTCAAAATTCAGACGCTATTTCTGAATAGATCAACTCATATTCAGATTATCTGGCTGCCAGATGGGGGAAAAAGGTGTAAATCTGCCTTTGGCAGCAGACAAATTAGAAAGGAAGAACAGCTGTTATCTGTGTTCATTGTCCTTCTCGCTGTCTCTGGCTCTCTCTCCTTCCTCTCTCTCTACCTCTCTCACTTCATCTCTCTCTTTCTCTCCCCTCTTTCTTCTCACCCTTTCTCCTTCCCTCTCTCTCCCACCTCTCCCTCTCTTCTTCTCTCCCTTTCCTTCTCTCCCACTCTCCCTTTCCCTTTCTCCTCTTCTCCCTTTTTTTGCTCTCTCCCTCCCTTTCTCCCTCCTCCTTCTCTCATCTTCTCCTTCCCCCTTTCTCTCTCCTCTCTCTATCTCTCTCTTCATCTTTCTCTCCCTCTTCTTCCCCTCTCTCCTCTTCTTCCTCTCCCTCATTCTCTCTCCCCGCTCTCTCCCTTTCCCTCTCTCTCCAACTCCTTCTTTTCTTTCCCTCTCTCCTCTTCTCCCTCTACCTCTTTCTCTCTCTCTCTCTCTCTCCCTCTCTCCCTCACCCCTCTTTCTCTCTCTTCCTCCCTCTCTCTCCCCTTCCATGGGTAGAAAACATAGAAACATAGAAGAGTGACGGTGGGAAAAAGCCCTCATGGTCCATCTAATCTTCCCTTGTACTATTTCCTCTATTTTATCTTAGGATGGATCTATGTTTATCCCAGGCAGGTTTAAATTCAGTTCCTGTGGATTTACCAACCACGTCTGCTGGAAGTTTGTTCCAAGCATCTACTGCTCTTTCAGGAAAATAAAATGCAGAATAAAATAAAATAAAAAACCTGCAGGTCTGCTGCTGCTGTGGCCAATCATACGTGTTCTGATTCTGCAAATCTCTCCCGGAAGGCTCAAGGGTGCCTTATGACACTCCTGACAGATTTTGAGTTGCTTTGGGAGAGGGTGGGGAAAAAAACACATATTTATGGAAGCCGAGCCGATTAGGAAGGACAAATATCTTGGTGCCTACAGATGCTCCAAGAGACGGGTGTCTCAGGCCAAATCTCCCCTTTGAAAGCTATTTCTCCTCCTCCTCCTCTACTTTTCAATTGGAGAAGACACTCGGTTTTATTTTAAGGGCTTCTTTGGCAAAGGCGAGACATGCTGGAAGCCGACTTGATCTCCTCTGCCAATTAGACTTACAAGCCTGCTGGAATCCAGCGCAGGAAGGCCGAACTGGGCATATGTGGAGCGCTAGGAAGAATTCAACAGGCCGCAGTGAACCTTCTCCAGGGAAGCAATTATTTCAGCGGGTGGCATGGATTCCTGAAAAATGTTCCTCTTAGAAACTTGCAGGAACATATTTTGTGTATATGTGTGTGTGTTAAACAATGTCGTCTGGCGGGCCCCAGGGGAAGAGCCTTCTCTGTGGCGGCCCCGGCCCTCTGGAATCAACTCCCCCCGGAGATTAGAACTGTTCCCACCCTCCTTGTCTTCCGTAAACTACTTAAGACCCACCTATACCGCCAGGCATGTGGGATTTGAGACATCTTTCCCCCAGGCTTATTATAATTTATGTTTGTTATGTATGTGATGTTTGGTTTTTAAATTATGATAGGGTTTTTAGTTTTTTTTTTTAATATTAGATTTGTGCCAGTATAATATTTTTTTTATCGTTGTTGTGAGCCGCCCCGAGTATTCGGAGAGGGGCGGCATACAAAACTAATAAATTATTAATTAAATTATTATTATCCATCATCTGGATGGATTGGGACTCTCCACCTCTTCATAGAAACAGAGGCATAGAAACATAGAAGACTGACGGCAGGAAAAGACCTCCTGGTCCATCTAGTCTGCCCTTTTACTATTTCCTGCATTTTATCTTAGGGTGGATCTACATTTATCCCAGGCATTCATTTCCCAGCATCCAATCTGGGAAACAATGTCAGCTGGCGGGGCCTAGGGGCAGAGCCGTCTCTGTGGCGGCCCTGGCCCTCTGGAATCAGCTCCCCCAAGAAATTCGCACCCTCCTCGCCTTCCGCAAGAGTTTAAAAACACCTGTTTGCCACCAGGCCTGGGGACATCAGATCTTCCCATGTCCAGCAAATGTTGTTAGTGTGATTGCTGAATGTTTTTAAAGTTAGAATTTCAATAACTTTTAGTATATTAATTGGATAACTGTACTGTTATGTTTCGCTATATGTTGTGAGCCGCCCTGAGTCCACGGAGAGGGATGGCTTACAAGTCCAATAAATAGATAGATAGATAGATAGATAGATAGATAGATAGATAGATAGATAGATATAGATTAGATAGATAGATTAGATAGATAGATAGATAGATAGATAGATAAGATAGATAGATAGATTAGATAGATAGATAGATTAGATAGATAGATAGATAGATAGATAGATAGATAGATAGATAGATAGGTAGGTAGGTAGGTAGATTAGATAGGTAGATTAGATAGATAGATAGATAGATAGAAAGAAAGAAAGAAAGAAAGAAAGAAAGAAAGAAAGAAAGAAAGAAAGAAAGAAAGAAAGAAAGATAGCCAGGTTGTCGGCATCACCATGTGCCTCTTTTAAAAAATAAACAAACAAACAAACCATAAACCTGAGAGCTCAGAGAGAGAGAGAAAGAGTGGCAGAGACTGGCTGTCCGTCAGCCCTCAGATGGAGATTCAACAGCCCCCAGGTCTGAAGCTGGCTGATGAGCAAGAGGAGGAACAGCTGGGTCCAGTGCCTAACGCACGGATGTGCCGAAGGTAGAGGAGAGGAGAGCAGTGGAAATCTATGGGCTGGTCCTTGGGACAGGAGAGCTGTTGCTGCTAATGAAGCCCCATCCTAGCTCTGGAGATAAAAGGCGGGGTGGGTGGGAAG
The DNA here is from genome assembly GCF_031021105.1 of Erythrolamprus reginae. Classification (NCBI taxonomy): domain Eukaryota; kingdom Metazoa; phylum Chordata; class Lepidosauria; order Squamata; family Dipsadidae; genus Erythrolamprus; species Erythrolamprus reginae. The sequence goes on from NC_091957.1 coordinate 56,096,611, forward strand.
ATGAATGGATGTGGTAGACAACTAGTCATCTTCCAGCTGGCCAGACTTGTTAGCTGGCAAAGACAGAGAAAAAGAGCTGTCCGTCAGCCCTCAGATGGAGTGTCAAATTGCAAACTCTCAAGAATTATTTCCAATCTCCAATTTTTGTCCTTCAACCCAGTCTTCAGTCATCCAGATTTTTGCAATTCCGGGATTCCTTTGATTCCAAGATAGCCTTTTTTTCCTTTTTGCTGCTAACCAAAAACTTCCACTCTGGTTTTTTTAATGACGAGGGGGGCCTCCCAAAAGCTCATAGGTAAGAAAGTGAGGACAAATAAAAGAGAATATTTTTTTCACCCAGAGGGTCTTTGGTTTATGGAATTCACCTCCAGAAGAGGTTGTGACAGCTGCCAGAGCTTCAAGGCAGGATTAGACAGATTCATGGATGCCAAGTGTATCATAGGTGGTTATTGAAACGGATGTCCAAGTGCCGCCTCTATGTTGGTTGAGGCAGGCAGGGTTCCCTTGGGTCCCATTTGTTGGGGGTCAAGGGAAAGGGAGGGTTTTGCCTTCTCTTTCTGCTCAAGATCCCCAATTGGTGGGCCACTGTGGGACACAAAATACTGGACTCGATGGGCTTTGGCCCGATTCAGCATGGCTCTTCTTATGTTCTTAAATACACATTATCATAGAATTTGCACCGGCATCTCTTTGGAAGAAGTTGTAGGAGAAGAGTAGGCAAAACTAGGGGAGGGCAGAGTCAAGTACATCATCAGCTTAGAATCATTGCAGCTTTACAAATGGTCCAATCTCTCTTTTTAAAATTCTGTCACTTTAGTACAGAACTTTAGCTGATTAAATTCTGGTGTATGGGCATGAGCAACGAATGGTTCCCAATCCTTTGTGCCTGACGGAAGCATCTCTTCTCCTTTAAGAAGGATACCTCTCTCTCTGTCTCTCTCTCTCTCTCTCCCTCCCTCTCTCTCTCTCTCTCTCCCCATAGTGGACTTCATAATGATTGCATTGAATGCAAATCATTTTACACATCAGCTCTGTGGAGGGGGAGACAATTATCTTGAGCAGCTTTTTTTCCCCTTCAAAGAATCAAAACAGCTCAGTTCATTTTTCTTTCTGTACTGCAACCACCTTACTCGCTTTTTTAAATGCATATATTAGGTGCTCATTTAAATCAAGGTTCCTTTTCAAGAAGAGAAGGCAAGACAGGGAACTCCATTATCGGGGATTTTCAGACAAAACAGACTTGAAAATAAATCAACCTGGCTTTGAACCAGGGATGGAAATTTCTGCTGAACTGTGCCAACCCCTTCTTGATGTCACTCTTTCCATCTGTATAAGAGAATTGTTAGAATATTCATGACCGGGAGAGCCAGTGGTAACAAGCTCAGCCAATGAATAGGCATAGCGACTAAGTCAACCAATGAGATCTTAAAGACATCTGAGTCTGTGCAGAGAATCGAAACTGAAGCTAGGAGGCTAGGTGTGGCTCAGCCCACTCTGTCTCTCTCTGAACTAGAAACAGCTTATACAGTGTTCCCTCGATTTTCCCGGGTTCGAACTTCGCGAAAAGTCTATACCACGGTTTTTCAAAAATATTAATTTAAAAATACTTTGCGGGTTTTTTCCCTATACCACAGTTTTTCCCGCCCGATGACGTCATATGTCATCGCCAAACTTTCATCCGACTTTAATAAATATTTTTTTTAATAAACTTTAATAAATAAACATGGTGAGTAATGATCTAAATGGTGGCTAAGGGAATGGGAAATTCCCCTTTAGGGGTTTAAAGTGTTAAGGGAAGACTTGGGATACTGTTCATAGCCAAAAATAGTGTATTTACTTCCACATCTCTACTTCACGGAAATTCGACTTTCGCGGGCAGTCTCAGAACGCATCCCCCGCAAAAATCGAGGGAACACTGTACTTTGCTTGTAACTGCTACTATTTTCCAGTAGTAAATCCAATAAATAATAATAATATTTTGAAGAAGAACTCTGCATATGGTATTGTAAATATCAAGGATTAGTTCAATCCTAGCTGATATTCCATTATATTATGATATTTATTTATTTATTTATTTGTTTGTTTGTTTGTTTGTTTATTTGATCATGTTGCCCAACTGGCTTGGAATCACCCAGAAGCCCCATTTGTTGAGAACCTCAAAAGAAACAGACATCTCCCATTCTCCCTCCGTTCCTGCCACAACCAGTTGAGTTTCTAAACAAGATTCTCTCCATGCATTTTTTGGAGATCGCCACAGTTAATTCACACAAAAGTATGCACAACCCTATGTGCTTGGAGGGAGAGAGAAAGAGAGAGAATCAAAGCAATAAAATTCCCTGCGTGATACGATATTTTCCAACATTCTATGCTGTGGGATATGGAGGGTTTTTTATTTTTTAACTTGACCATCCAAATACTGAACATTATGAAAGGAAAACAGAGCAATACGGATAATTCAACCTCAACTGAACATTTCTGTTGTTAAGCAAGACATTGGTTAAACAAGTTTTGTCCCCCATCATACGACCTTATTTGCCTTCGATTATTAAGTGAATCAATGCAGTTGATAATGTTAGTAAACCCATTGTTAAATGAATTTGGCTTCCCCATGGATTTGGCTAGGTTAGAAGGTTGCGAAAGGCGATCACTTGACCTTGGGACAAAGCGATCGTCATAAATAAGGACCAGTTGCCAAGCACCTGAAGTTTGATGGCAGAGGTCGTAACTGTGAAAAGCAGTCATAAACCACCATCTTCGGTGCCATTGTTAACTAGCAACAGCAATAGCACTTAGACTTATATACCGCTTCCTAGGGCTTTTACAGCCCTCTCTAAGTGGTTTACAGAGTCAGCCTATTGCCCCCAACAATCCTGGTCCTCACTTTACTTCTTAGAATGGAAGGCTGAATCAAGCTTGAATTGGACAGGATTGAACTGCTGGAAGTAGGCAGAGATAGCCTGCAATACTGCATTTTAATCACTGAGGTAGGTAGGTAGGTAGGTAGGTAGGTAGGTAGGTAGGTAGGTAGATAGATAGATAGATAGATAGATAGATAGATAGATAGATAGATAGATAGATGATGGATGGATGATAGATAGATAGATAGATGATAGATAGATGGATGATACATAGATAGATAGATAGATAGATAGATAGATAGATAGATAGATAGACAGATAGAAGATAGATAGATAGATAGATAGATAGATAGATAGATAGATAGATAGATAGATAGATAGATAGGTTTGTCTGTCTGTCTGTCTGTCTGACTCTCTGTCTGTCTGTCTGTCTGTTTACCTACCTACCTACCTACCTACCTACTTACTTACTTACTTACTTACTTACTTATTAGATTTGTATGCTGCCCTTCTCCGAAAACTAGGGGCGGCTCACAGAATAAATATAAAAACAAAGTGGATCTTATACATTAAAAAATACAATTAAAAACCCTCTATATTACTCAGTCAAACAATAGATAGATAGATAGATAGATAGATAGATAGATAGATAGATAGATAGATAGATAGATAGATACATAGATGACAGACAGACATAGAAATAAAGAGTAATACCACGTAGACTTATATACTTCTTCACAGTGCTTTTACAGCCCTGTCTACGCTGTTTACAGAATCAGCCTCTTGCCCCCAACAATCTGGATCCTCATTTTACCCACCTTTGAAGGATGGGAGGTTGAATCAACCTTGAGCCGGTGGTGAGATTTGAACTGCTGAACTATAGCTAGCAGTTAGCTGAAGCAGCCTGCAGTGCTGCACTCTAACCACTGTGCCACCCGGGCTCTTAACTGTTCTAAGTGTGCAACTACCTGCATTGCGATTCTTGTAGAAGTTCGGTGAAATTAAGCCAGAGTTGGGATAAGGTTTAAGAGACCAAACTTAAAAAAAAAAATAAACAAAGGAGTGGAATAGCTCTGATTTTGGATCCTTTACCATTTCCAAGTTATCCCTCCAAATTGACAGTTCTGATTAGCTCAAGGTCTCCCTTAATCTTCATCTGATTTCAACACATTTTCTCCAGCCGGGTGCCTTCTAAATATAATCAGCCTTCCATCCTCCCCGAAGAGATTTATCAAGCCAGCCTAAAACTCGGCAAGCTGACATAAAGGCAGCTGCGTCTTCGCCTTCTCAATAAGTAGAATTTCGGGAGTATTTATCACAGCTTGGGCAGGCAGATCTGTAGGAAGGATTTATTTATTTTATTTTTGCTCATGGCCCTCCTTTCCAAATGTAAACCTTCATTCCTGCCTCTGTATGTCAGTCAGGGTAAATAGCAATAGCAATAACGTTCAGGCTTACATACCACTTCCTAGTGCTTTTGCAGCCCTCTCTAAAAGGTTTACAGAATCAGCCTCTTCCCCCCAACAATAGAATAGAATAGAATAGAATTTTTATTGGCCAAGTGTGATTGGACACACAAGGAATTTGTCTTGGTGCATATGCTCTCAGCGTACATAAAATAAAATATACATTTGTCAAGAATCATGTGGTACAACACTTAATGATTGTCCTAGGGGTCAAATAAGCAATGAAGAAGCAATATTAATAAAAATCTTAGGATATACGCAACAAGTTACAGTCATACAGTCAACATGGGAGGAAATGGGTGATAGGAATGATGAGAAAAACTAGTAGAATAGAAGTGCAGATTTAGTAGAAAGTCTGACAGTATGGAGGGAATTATTTGTTTAGTAGAGTGATGGCGTTCGGGAAAAAACTGTTCTTGTGTCTAGTTGTCTTGGTGTGCAGTGCTCTGTAGCGACGTTTTGAGGGTAGGAGTTGAAACAATTTGTGTCCAGGATGTGAGGGGTCAGCCAATATTTTACCCACCCTCTTTTTGACTCGTGCAGTCTACAGGTCCTCAATGGAAGGCAGATTGGCAGCAATTGTTTTTTCTGCAATTCTGATTATCCTCTGAAGTCTGTGTCGGTCCTGTTGGGTTGCAGCACCAAACCAGACAGTTATAGAGCTGCAGATGACAGACTCAATGATTCCTCTGTAGAACTGAATCCGGTTCTGCCTGATTGGCTCAGGCAATGCGTAACAGTCCAAGGAAAAGAAATCAAACACACACGTGCTCTGCTAATCAGCAAACTTGTATTACATAAACAAAAAAGGGTTACTCAAAACAGTTCGTAGTGTCCGAAAACAATGCAAGGCTTACTTCAGCCGCATACAAAAACATAGGAAAAAACAAACAAAGACAACCTGGAATGAGCAAAGACGTTTCAGGAGTCCTTTTGAATCTTTGGAGCAAACAGCAAGTCCCAGAGTTTTCACCTCCCACTTGTCTGAAAAAGCTGGGTTGAAAACTCCAACAGCACGGAACAGAAACTTCGGAGCAGGAACCACAAAATAACACAGATAAACAGCCACAGTTTGCCTTGGCCTTTGTTCCCTTTTAACCCTTTAGCCCTCATTAAGGGAACCACACCCAGCCCTCAGTATAAGAACCACACCCAGCCCAGGTGCTCCTATAATGACTTGTAATACTCCTTAAAGCGATCCCTTCTTTGCATAGCTCTTCGGCTACGCAGATCAATATATTGATCTGCAGAAGAACCCAGGGACGAAAGACTGTCTGAGGGACTGCATGCCAAATCCCCTGGGCTGTCTGCTGAATCCTGCGTCCCAGTGGCCTCGTCCTCCTGGCTGTCTGCCACATCTTCCTGGCTGTCTGCCACATCTTCCTGGCTGTCAACCAGGCTTTCGCATTCACTTTGTGCCGTGTCTCTCCCATCTGTGGGAGCAACGGCTGGCCCAGCCAAACACAACAGGTCCTCATTTGACCCACCTGGGAAGGATGGAAGGCTGAGTCTGTTAATACACGGTACTCACCTTTTTGGGGGTTGCCATGTAGTAAACTACCAATGGTAGTTTATAACTGTAAAGTTGTAATATGTCTTTAAGAGCTTTGACTGGTTTCGCCATAAGAGGGCGCCAGTACCTTTCCCTGTGGGAGGAGTTTACTTTGAGATATTCTTAGCTGTGTGCGGCTGTGCGCGGTTTGTTATCTTTTGCTACTTTGTGTTCTATACATGTAAATAATACTTTGTTAAATACTAAGTGTGTGTCTTTTACTGGCTGGATCACACAATTACACCTGTGCAATAACTCTGTTGTGTGTATGTCGACGGTTTCGCACAAGGCTGAGCCGAGATATACTAACAGACTCAACCTGGAACTGGTGGGGAGATTTGAACTGTTGAACTACAGCTAACAGTTAGCTCAAGTAGCCTGCAGTGCTGCTCTCTAACCACTGCACCACCAGGAAGGAGAATGAGAAAAGGGAGGGAGGGAGGGAAGGAGGGAGGGAGGATGGAAAGAAGGAAGGAAGGATGGAAGGAAGGATGGAAGGAAAGAAGGAAGGAAGGATGAAAGGAAGGATGAAAGGAAGGAAGGAAGGAAGGAAGGAAGGAAGGAAGGAAGGAAGGAAGGAAGGAAGGAAGGAAGGAATATAGCAATAGCACTTAGACTTATATCTGGCTCCTCATTTGTCCCACCTCGGAAGGATGGAAGGCTGAGTCAACCTTGAGCTGGCCATGAGAATTGAACTGCTGAACTACAAATAGCAGTTAACTCAAGTAGCCTGCAGTGCTGCACTCTAACCACTCCACCACCCTGGCTCTTGAATTGGCCATGGATGGTTGGCTGCGCCAAATTGTGCCATTCCATCCTAGGGAGCTAAGAGGCAGAACAAGCCTGAAGTCTTAAGTTTCCAAAAAGAGAACCAGTATAGATCCCCCATAAAACCTGGCATGGTACTTACCTAGTAGATATGCAGAATGTGCTTTAGTCTGGCAAGAATCTGTCTATGTTGTTGGTGGGACAAAAGAAATGTTTAACGATGTTGAAGTACAGAGTTTAATAGTTAAATGTACTAGATATAGAATAGATTATATAAAGAGATGTTTACTTTTCTGTATTGATCTGAATAATAATCACCTTTTCTTTTCTGTATTAAGATGACTTCAATACTGAGCGGAGCAATTGTAGCTCCTTTTTATGTTTTGTGTTATGTTTTGTCTATTTTATGTTTGTCTGTCTTGTAATGTCTTATTACTTTGAAAATAATAAAAATATTTTTTTTTAAAAAAAAAAAGAATCTGTCTATGGGCAAGCAGCCAGAGAGAAACTACTCTGAAAATTAATGGCATCGTTCACAGTTTTTTTGTACCTGACAAAAGGAGCCCTTGATCTTGTTTTAAATAAACTGGTTTGTCCTGTTCATATTGCAAGAAAAATTTTCCTACCCGTTGAAATGTACCAGGAGGATTCCTATCAAGTGTTTTGGAGAAAATCTATACTGTATAATATTTACCCGTATATACTCGAGTATAGGTTGACCCGATTATAAACCGAGGCACCTACTTTTGCCACAAAAACTGGGAAAACCTATTGACTCGAATATAAGCCCAGGGTGGAAACTTTTACAGTGGCTACTGGTAACTTATAAAAATGGAATATTCTTCTATTGTAGCTTCTTAAAATTGTTTTTGTAGGAGAATTAAAAAAAAACATATGAAGAACGGTTGCAGGAACTGGGTATATCTAGTTTAATGAAAAAAAGGACCAGGGGAGACATGGTAGCATTCTTCCAATATCTCAGGGTTTGCCACAGAGAGAGTCAACCTATTCTCCAAAGCACTTGAGCACAGAACAAGAAGCAATGGGTGGAAACTAAAAAAGGAGAGAAGCAACTTAGAACTAAGGAGAAAATCCCTGACAGTTAGAACAATGAATCTGTGGAACAGCCTGCCCCCAGAAGTTGTGAATGCTCCAACACTGGAAGTTTTTAAGAAGATGTTGGATACCCATTTGTCTGAAGTAGTGTAGGGTTTCCTGCCTAGGCAAGGGGTTGGACTAGAAGACCTCCAAGGTCCCTTCCAACTCTACTGTTGTTATTATTATTATGTAACATTTTTCCTTCCAAAATGTTTTTTATTTCTTGCACCTTTTTTCCTCCCCTTCCAAAATCTTTCTTTTTTTTAAATTCCAAAAACCTCTTAAAATATCTTTAGGAATGTTATCTTAATCTTAAAACCTGTTATCTTAATCTTCATTATAATTTTCTTAATAATTGGGATTTCATAAATTCTTTCAAAACAATTGCTTAAATCAAACTTCCATATGATAAATATTCAGATTTTCCATTTAAAACATATTTCGTAAGTTAAAACCAATACTATCTCAATAGATCAGTAAATCACAATTGGGGTTACTCAATCATTAAATGTAAATTTAAATTGTAATGTCCCTGTTCTACTGTCTTATTATCCTTTCTATTACTAGTTCTACTTATGTTATGTTAATATCTACTATAATACAGTTTATACATGGTATGTTTGTGTGTATGCTTGCTTTTAATAATGGGGTTTTAGTGTTTTTTAAATTATTAGATTTGTTCTTACATTGTCTTTGTTATTGTTGTGAGCCGCCCCAAGTCTACGGAGAGGGGCGGCATACAAATCTAATAAATAATAATAATAATAATAATAATAATAATAATAATAATAATAATAATAATAATAATATACTTGCTTGATAAACAAATAAACAAATAAACAAATAAATTAATAAATAAAATATTTATCTTGCATAAGGAGAAACCATACTCTAAAAAAAAGGCAAATCTATTCATATTAATTGTGTAGAGCAAATGATTAATGACAAAATTCATACTATCCTAACCTTTGTATTGTTTTAAACAAGTCAGCATTAACAATCCTCTTGGGTCGAACAAGTATAGTTGGAAGAAAAAGTTTAATTTCACAGAGTTATCCGCACTTGAAGCAGCATTTTCTTACAAAATAACCTCTCCTCTTACTAGAAATTAATCAAATTTAGGACAAAAAAAAGAAACTTAAAAGAAGCATTGAAATAAAATATTAAGAAATTTAAAAGCAATTAAAAGACAATATTGATAGGAATGTATATATGATGTAGATTCATCTGTAAAAATGATCATGTGCTTTTTTAAAAAATGGAAAAATTTAATAAATATATATTTAAAAAGAAAGAAATTAATCAAATTTAAATGAGCAACTTACATTTTACTTGTACGTTTTATTTACTTGTAAAATACTGTTGCTGGTTTGGTCAGAAGAGGAAGCCATGGTTCTGAAAGTCTCTTCAACCCTCCCGCCTATTCCCCTAGTGCTTCCTGTAGAAGAGGAGCTGTGATTGGTTCAGCCTGCTGCCCATCAGACAGATCTCTCTCAGTGCCGCCTTTCTGTGTAGAGGAGGAACTGTGATTGGTTCAGCCTGCTGCCAATCAGAATGTTTCCTTCCTCCCTGCCTTTCACCTCGGAATGGTGGAGCTTTTGAAAATGCTGCAGGGCAGTTTTCAGGTTAGTGAAAGTCAGTGACTCTAGTACAGTGTTTCTCAACCTTGGTAGTTTGAAGATGGGTGGACTTCAACTCCCAAAATTCCCCAGCCAGCCGGGTCCCATTGACTAAACAATGTCGGTTGGCGGGACCCAGGGGAAGAGCCTTCTCTGTGGCGGCCCCGACCCTCTGGAACCAGCTCCCCCAGAGATTAGGATTGCCCCCACCCTCCTTGCCTTTTGTAAACTTCTTAAAACCCACCTCTGCCGTCAGGCATGGGGGAACTGAGACCTCTCCCCTTGCCTATGTAGTTTTATGTATGGTATGTTTGTGTGTATGCTTTTTAAATAATGGGGTTTTTAGGCTTTTAATGTTAAATTGTTATTTTAGACTTTTAATATTAGATTTGTTATTGTATATTGTGTTATCACTGTTGTGAGCCATCCCGAGTCTTCAGAGAGGGGCGGCATACAAATCTAATAAATAAGAATAATAATAATAATAATAAGAATAATAATAATAATAATAATTTTCCAGCACATTTTTGGGCTGAAAATCTCGACTTATACTCGAGTATATACGGTATTTAAAAAGTTGAAGGTGGGAGAAGACGCACAGTTCTTGGGCAGAGGTGGACTAAATAGACACAGCTTTGGTGAGTCATAGAATAGTTTAACCTGGAAGGAAAAGTTCGGGTTCTCCTTTTTTATTTATTTTTAAAGAGAATCTATAAAGATGGCTCAGTGCCCAATAAAAAAAAGGACCAAATAAAGGGGAGGAAATATCGAACTCGCTGAAGGAGAGACCAGAGTTAGTGAATTATATGAAGTTTGGAGTAACAAAGTGCTCAGGAAAAGCAGAATGTGCACAAAATAGCCCAGATGTCCAGAAAATGAATCACTTGCTTTTGGGGGGGAGGAAGCGCAGAACATAGAAAATTCAGCAATTACCTGCCAAGTTTTGGAGATCAGATTTATCTCCATTAAAAGTTGTCTGGTTAAAAGAAAAAAAGGGAAAAAGGGGGAGACTTTAGTGTTAGCTGACCAAGGATGGACAGTAGGATCTGGGGGAATGGTGCAGTTTAGCCCCATAGGAAACCTTTCAAGAAAACTTTATATTTCAACTACCTGTCTGGTCACAGCAGGAAGGTGAGTGCATTGAAATCCAGGCAGCTGAGCATTTAGTTGTGCAGAAACTAATCTTACTGATCTTCTACAGTAACATGGAAAGTCAATGCCAGATTCATTTAATAGCCATGTTGCTAGTTTAACGCTGCAGGCATTCACTTAACAACGGAGGCAAGAAATATAAAGAATAGAATAGAATTCTTTATTGGTCAAGTGTGATTGGACACACAAGGAATTTGCCTTGGTGCAAAAACTCTCAGTGTACACAAAAGAAAATATAGATTTGTCAAGAATCATGTGGTACAACACTTAATGATTGTCATAGGGTCAAATAAGCAATGAGGAAACAATCAATGTTAATAAAAATCTTACGATACAAGCAACAAGTTACAGTCATACAGTTCTAATTGGGGAGAATAGAATAGAATAGAATAGAATTCTTTATTGGCCAAATGTGATTGGACACACAAGGAATTTGTCTTTGGTGCAGATACTCTCAGTGTACAGAAAAGAAAAGATACATTAGAATAGAATAGAATAGAATTCTTTTTTGGCCAAGTGTGATTGGACACACAAGGAATTTGCCTTGGTGCAAAAACTCTCAGTGTACACAAAAGAAAATATAGATTTGTCAAGAATCATATGGTACAACATTTAATGATTGTTACAGAGGTCAAATTAGCAATGAAGAAACAATTAATATTAATAAAAATCTTAGGATATAAGCAACAAATTACAGTCATGCAGTCATAACTGGGGGGAGATGGGTGATAGGAATGATGAGAAAAAACTAATAGAAATACAAGTGCAGACTTAATAAAAAGTTTGACAGTATTGAGGGAATTATTTGTTTAGCAGAGTGATGGCGTTAGGGGAAAAACTGTTCTTGTGTCTAGTTGTCTTGTGGTGAAGTGCTCTGGAGCGACGTTTTGAGGGTCAGAGTTGAAACAGTTTGTGTCCAGGATGCGAGGGGTCAGTAAATATTTCCACCGCCCTCTTTTAGACTCGTGCAGTCTACGGGTCCTCAATGGAAGGCAGGTTGGCAACAGTTGTTTTTTCTGCAGGTCTGATTCTCCTCTGAAGTCTGTGTCGGTCTTGTTGGGTTGCAGAACCGAACCAGACAGTTATAGAGGTGCAGATGACAGACTCAACGATTCCTCTGTAGAATTGTATCAGCAGCTCCTTGGGCAGTTTGAGCTTCCTGAGCTGGCGCAGAAAGAACATTCTTTGTTGTGCTTTTTGGATGATGTTTTTGATGTTAGGTGACCATTTTAGGTCTTGAGATATGATAGAACCTAGAAATTTGAAGGTCTCTACATATTAGGTGAAATTCACTTTGCGACTGTCTCACTAGAGAAATGTTAGGCTCGATTTTTTTTTTAAAGGATGAAACTCTTTCCTCCCGAAAAGAATGTTTGAAATGATGAGTTGCTTCTTTTGTTCTGCTGTTTTTAACTAGAAGATCCACGTTCTCTTTTAAGCACACTCAAATCAAAATGTAACTTTGGATCTGAGTACACTTCAACCAGAGAGCCCAAAACTATTTCAAGAGAAGAGTCCTCCATTCCTCCGCTTATAACAGAATACCTTGTGCCACCAGGCTTGAAATCTTGGGTTTAGACCACTTAGAACTGCGTCACCTTCGAACTGATCTAAATGGAGTTCATAAAATCATCTCCCACAATGTCCTACATGTCAATGACTACTTCAACTCTGGATGCAACAATCCACAAGCACACAATAGATAAAAACTCAAGGTAAAGCGCTCCAAACTCGATTGCAGAAAATACAACTTCAGCAACAGAGTGCTCAATGCCTGGAATACTTTACCTGACTCTGTTTCTTCCCTAAACTCCAAAAACGTTAACTTTAGACTGATTATTAGTGATGGGCGAACCCAACGGTGTTCAAGTTCGGCAAGTTCGGACGAATTTTAGGCAAAATTCAGCCGAACCCGAATCGAAGCCAAACCTGAACGGGGAATCCCACCAATTATTTTTACGTGAAAGGACCGCCCTTTGCTCGCAGCACCTCTGCAGCGTCCGTTTTCGTAAAAATAACAATGTTTATTTTTACGTGAAGACCTCCCTTTGAAGGAGCTGGGGAATCCCTCCCACGAAGAGATTCCGGGGGCGGAGCTTTGACGTCACAGGCAGGTTGCTAAGGACGCCAAGGTGATCACTTCCTGGAATCCATGGAATCCAGGAAGTGATTACCTTGGCGTCCTTAGCAGCCTGCCGGTGACGTCAAAGATCCGAACGCCGAACGTGACCCCAAACTTTGCCCGAAGTTTCAAAAAATTTCGTGTTCGTGTTCAGCATACCAAACACCGCAAAATTCGGTACGGACTCCTGGTTACCAATGAATGTACAGTGGTACCTCTACTTAAGAACTTAATTCGTTCCGTGACCAGGTTCTTAAGTAGAAAAGTTTGTAAGTAGAAGCAATTTTTCCCATAGGAATCAATGTAAAAGCAAATAATGCGTGCAAACCCATTAGGAAAGAAATAAAAGCACAGAATTTGGGTGGGAGAAGGAGGAGGAAGAAGAGGAGGAGGACAGTCGCTGCCCAGAGCGAAGGGAGCATTTCTTTTCTCTGGGCGCTGGCAGAGGTTTATTCCCTCTCCAAGCGCCCAGAGAAAGGAAAACGCTCCATTCGCTCTGGGCTGCCAAAGCCTCTTTAAGCGCCACCGAAAGGCTCTTCTGGCAGCCCAGAAAAGCCCGCAAAGTCCCCATCATTGCCTGTAAAGCATTGTGAAGCGGTATATAAATATTATCTCAGGGACCGCCTTCTGCTGCACGAATCCCAGCGACCAGTTAGGTCCCACAGAGTGGGTCTTCTCCGGGTCCCGTCAACTAAACAATGTCGCTTGGCGGGACCCAGGGAAGAGCCTTCTCTGTGGCAGCCCCGGCACTCTGGAACCAACTCCCCCCAGAGATTAGAATTGCCCCCACCCTCCTTGCCTTTCATAAGCTTCTTAAAACCCACCTCTGCCATCAGGCATGGGGGAACTGAGATAGTCTTTCCCCCTAGGCCTTTGTAATTTTATGCATGGTATGTCTGTATGTATGTTTGGTTTTTAATAAGGGTTTTTTAATAGTTTTAATATTGGATTGTTATATGCTGTTTTTATTACTGTTGTTAGCCGCCCCGAGTCTACGGAGAGGGGCGGCATACAAATCCAATAAATAAATAAATCTAAATGCTAATGCTATGTTTACACCTATGCCTGCCATCTTGTACATGTTTGACAAACAAACAAATAAAAAATAAAATCTAAACCCAGATCATGACATTAATTCAGCAGAAATTCAAGAGCATTTGTATGTGAGAGGGTTTGCTTTTTTTCCCTCCTTCCTTTAACAAAAGCGAAGTGAACATCAGAAATGCATTCCGTCAGTTAGGACTGGTTCTGGCAAACTGGTAGTAGCGCATTCACATGTGCGCGCTCACATTTGTGAACTGGTAGGGAGAGTAAGTAAATACCATGCCTGGCGAATGTGGGATTGATGTTATTTTTTTTCCCTGCAAAGCACAGTCAGATGTCTCCTCCTGTTTGCAATTCGTTGAGTGCTGAGAAGAAAAAAAAGTGAAACAAACCAGCTTTCTTTTGTTAAGTGCATCCTGAAATGTACAACTGTGCTTTACTGTAACAGACAAGAGAAAAACAACTTCTTGAGTTTAAACAGCATTGTATAAAGATCTTCCCACACACTTGCTTTTCATGTGTGTGTGGGGGTTTTTTTGCAACGGGGTATTTTGTAAGAATCTACTCTGGGATTTGGAGTTGTTAAAGTACAGTAGGCAATTTCCAGAATAAACTTTAACATCTGAAGAGGTGGGGAGGGGGGAGGCTTAAGAACAGCGCTAAAAGGAAGAAAGGAAGGGAGGAAATGTCGTATTTTGGGAGTATCAGACACACCAGACTGTACTGCCCCTCCCCACCTGAAAAGAACTCTGTCCCAACTGCCAGTTGCCTTATATTAACACAGTCCCATGCTAAGAAGTTACACATTCTACATAATTTTTCAAGCTTTAAGTGTCAATGTATCAAGTCCAGTCACATATTTTGTAGTGAAGCATGGCTATCCAGCTACTAGTATATACTCTGTGTGTGTGTGTCTGTGTACACACACACATACCATATTTTTCAGAGTATAAGACACACTGGAGTATAAGATGAACCTTAGTTTTGGGGGACGAAAACAGGAAAAATAATCTGTTTATAAAGTATTCATCTGGCTAGCGTCCTTACCCACCACATTATTTTATCTCCTGATTTGGGTTTTAAAAAAACTTTATTCGGAGAGAGTAACAGTGAAAGAGCTTGCAAGCCAGTAAGAGCTGGGAACATCATGAGCACCTGGAAAGAAACATTCGGAGCAATTAGGACAATGTTAAAAAAAACCCTCCAAAGACTTAGGGCTTGGAAAACATTCTTTGCAGAGAGTAACTATGAAAGAGCTTGCAAGGGAGGAAAACTCGCTTGTCAAATTTCTCAGAGCCACCTAAAATCTGGGGTCAGTTGCGGTCGTAAGTCAAGGTCTACCTGTACCATGTGGATTAGGTCTGCAGGCCAGACTTAAGGCCCGGGGGCCATACCTGGCCCACAGGGTGCTTAGATCTGGCCCACGGGGTAACCCTCAAAACAGTGAGAGCCTGGTCCCCGGTGCCTCTGCCAGAGAAAATGAAGCATGGGAAGTATATAGTATGCAGCCGTATGTGGCCCTTTGGGGCTCCATTTTCACTGGCAGAGGGTTGTAGGAGGCCATTGCAGCCAGAAATGGAGCTCGGGAGCCTGTTTTTGCCAGCAGAGTCCTTGGGCCACCAAAGGCGTCATTCCCCCTGGACACAAATGGCAACTGCCGCATGAATCCCAGCGACTGATTAGGTCCCTCAAAGTTGACCTTCTCTGGGTCCCCTCGGCCAGACAATTTCGTCCGGCGGGGCCTAGGGGAAGAGCCTTCTCTGTGGCAGCCCCGGCCCTCTGGAAACAGCTCCCTCCCCCCACCCTCCTCACCTTCTGCAAAAGTCTTAAGACTCATTTATATCACCAGGCATGGGGCAGTTAGATCAAGCCCTCCCCCCTGTTTACTCAATGTGACGAGTGGTTGAGAATGAATTGGCTGACTGATTTTAATGTACTGGGATTTTAGTTTGTAATTTTTTAATTAATTAGATTTGTTGTTGCATTGTTCATATTGTATCTGGTGAGCCGCCCCAAGTCTTCGGAGAAGGGCGGCATACAAATCTAATAAATAAAATAATAATAATAATAATAATAATAATAATAATAATAATAATAATAATAATAATAATAATAATAATAGAGCTGGCCACACCTCCCCAGCCCCCTGAGGTCAAACACTCAATGACATTGAGTTTGACACCCCTGATATGGATTATGGACATCCCAACATTTATTTCTTTATTTCTTTATTTGTTTTGTTAGTTCATTCATTCATTCATTCATTCATTCATTCATTCATTCATTCAAGTTTTATGCCGCCCTTCTCCTTAGACTCAGGGTGGCTTTCAACATATTAGCAATAGCACTTTTTAACGGAGCCAGCCTCTTGCCCACAGAATCCGGGTCCTCATTTGACCCACCTTGGAAGGATGGAAGGCTGAGTCAACCTTGAGCCGGTGATGAGATTTGAACTGCTGATCTCCAGTCAGTTCCAGTGGCCTGCAGTACAGCAACATCTTAGACCAGGATTGGCTATTTTGTGCCGAGAGAAGCTATCCGATCCTTTATTAAACCTACCTGAGGATGCTTGTGGGAGAGATTCAAGAGAGAGAGAGAGATGATCAGATTACTTCAAACACACCCAACCTGGGACCTGATCTGCCTGGACCCTATTTCATATAAAACCAGAGCAGGGAAGTAGAAGGTAGATAACATCTCGGGGGCTTCGTCCCTCCTTTCATTGACTCAAACAGATTCTTCCAAGATGAAAGAGCCATTTATCATTAGACATCTTGGCATCCAATCCAATTCCTAAGAGGGGGGAAAAATGTCACAGATTAAGTCATGGGCAAAGCAATAAAGCAAACAGCGTCACTCCCCCCTTGTGGATGGGCCTTTCTTCAAAATCTCCAGTCTAGAAATGATATTCCTAGAAATATCAGTCCCCAAAGCCTGCTTAGCCTGGCACTTCCGAATAAATATATACCCTAGCTCCGAATATGATAGGGTTGGTTCCATTTCCTTTCCTTTTTTTTCTCCCTTCTTCTTGTTTCAGCCAGTGTCTCTCTCTTTATTTTTAAATAGCAAAGGGTGCGGCATTGACATGGGTTTTGCCTTGAAATGCTGCCTCTATAATGTGTATTTGAGGAAAGGGTGCATAGCACGGGTTTTTAAAATGAATCCCATGCAAACAGGACGCCCAATCCGTAACAGTTTTGTGGGAATGTTTTTGAGTTTGAGCCTTGCTTTTGATATAGGGTTCCTGCTTGGGCAGGGGGTTGAACTCGATGGCCTTCGTGGTCCCTGTCAACTCTAACAATAAATGAATGAATGAATGAATGAATGAATGAATGAATGAATGAATGAATGAATGAATGAATGGAGGGTAGATTAACCATCCTGTATCTTCTTTCAGAGAAGCAAATAAAAAGTGGGAGTGAGAGAAGGAACAGAAGGAAAAAATGAAAAAGGAGGAGGGGGAGAGGAGGAGGAAGGAAGGAGACAGAGTGGAAGAAGGAGAAGAGGAGGAGGAGGAGAGGAAGGAGAGGGGGTGGAAGAAGGAGAAGATGAGGAGGAGAGGAGGAGAGAAGGAAGAGGAGGAGGAGGAGGAGGGAGGGAGAAGAGGGAGTGGAAGAAGGAGAAGAGGAGGAGGGGGAGAGGAAGAAGAAGAAGAAGAAGAAAAAGAAGAAGAAGAAGAAGAAGAAGAAGAAGAAGAAGGAAAGAAATAATAATAACGAGGAATGGTGCCATCAGAGAATTTCTCACAAAATCGACATAGTGAGTCTTTGTGAGTCAGAGTACGACTCCCAAAATGGCACTGCTAGAAATGTTGCTGAACTACAACTCCCATAATCCCCAGTCTGCAGAACCATTAAGGAAAGATGTTGGCAGTTCAGCTATCTCAGCGGGAGTTTATAAACTATAGGGTTCATAGTGCATCATCGTATAGATGTTCTTTCTCTCTCTCTCTCTCTCTCTCTCTCTCTCTCTCCCTCCCTCACTCACTCACTCCCTCCCCCCCCCCTCTCTCTCTCTTTCCATCCAGCTGTAATTGCTGTGGGCTTGATGTACAATTTTATTTATTTATTTTTATTTTATTTTATTTATTTGTCAAACAAGTATAGTATTATAATACATATTTACATAACATAACATAAGTAGAACGTCGTAATATAAAGGATAATGAGACAGTAGGACAGGGACATTAGGCACATAAGTGCGCTTATGCACGCCCCTTACAGACCTCTTAGAAAAGGGGAGAGTTCCATTGTAGATAATGTAAGGTTGAAGATTTTGGGGCTGGGGGAAGCAACAACAGAATCAGGTAATAAGTTCCAGGCGGTGACCACTCTATTGCTGAAATCGTATTTTCTGCAGAATCCAAATCCAAAGAAAACTAATTAAACTTTGGCCCCAACCTACTTTTGGAGTGCAGATGTTAGCATCTCACCAAAATGCAACGTTTTGTCTAAGGAAAGAAAAAAAATAACCTATAAAAAATCGCTTCCAACCATTTTGTGAAGCAGGTGTTAAATTTGGTGACTCTGCAGCCATAGGCATTGGATTGTAGGGTGGATTCGACTTGCCTTGCCTACTGGTTCACATCGCAAGGGAAATTTATTTATTTATTTATTTATTGGATTTGTATGCCGCCCCTCTCCGCATTCTCCGTAGATTCCAAGATTCGCCCACGTTTCTTCAACACTCCGTGGCTTGCATTGGCTGCCGATCAGTTTCCGGTCACAATTCAAAGTGTTGGTCATGACCTTTAAAGCCCTACATGGCATGGGACCAGATTACCTCCGGAACCGCCTGCTACCGCACGAATCCCAGCGATCGATAAGGTCCCACAGACTTGGCCTTCTCCGGGTCCCGTCGACTAAACAATGTCGTCTGGCGGGCCCCAGGGGAAGAGCCTTCTCTGTGGCAGCCCCGGCCCTCTGGAACCAACTCCCCCCGGAGATTAGAACTGCCCCCATCCTCCCTGTCTTTTAAAACTACTCAAGACTCATTTATGCCGCCAGGCATGGGGGAGTTGAGATATTCCTTCCCCCTAGGCCATTACAAGTTATGCATGGTATGTTTGTGTGTATGTTTGGTTTTATTATAAGGGTTTTTAGTTGTTTTATTAATTGGATTGTTACATGTTGTTTTTATCATTGTTGTTAGCCGCCCCGAGTCTGCGGAGAGGGGCGACATACAAATCCAATAAATAATAATAATAGTAATAATAATAATAATAATAATAATAATAATAATAATAATAATAAAAAATGTTCATTTTGCACATGGGCGCTCGCTTCGCTCTTGCATGTGCCCCTGTCACATCGGGCAAAACACCCGGAAATGATCCACTGTGCATGCGCAGAAGCCTTTGAGCAGGCAGAGAAATGGGGGGTAGGGGGTTTGCAAGATGTGGCAACCAGAGGACCGTTTCAAGAGCTTGGACTGCTAGTCATTGCTGCCTGTTCGGTGAGCAATGGTAAATTTCCAAGAGCAACCCACCACTGGATAGGATCTCTCCAAAGATCTCCTGCCTATCTTCCATGGTCAAAGCAATGGAAAGTGCAGTTTAATGTTTCCAAACATAAAATAATGCACTTGGGGAAAAGGAATCCTCAATCTGAGTATTGCATTGGCAGTTCTGTGTTAGCAAAAACTTCAGAGGAGAAGGATTCAGGGGTCGTGATTTCTGACAGTCTCCAAATGGGTGAACAGTGTGGTCGGGCGGTAGGGAAAGCAAGTAGGATGCTTGGCTGCATAGCTAGAGGTATAACAAGCAGGAAGAGGGAGATTGTGATCCCGCTGTATAGAGCGCTGGTGAGACCACATTTGGAATACTGTGTTCAGTTCTGGGGACCTCACCTACAAAAAGATATTGACAAAATTGAAAGGGTCCAAAGACGGGCTACAAGAATGGTGGAAGGTCTTAAGCATAAAACGTATCAGGAAAGAACTTCATGAACTCAATCTGTATAGTCAGGAGGACAGAAAGAAAAGGGGGGACATGAGCGAAACATTTAAATATGTCAAAGGGTTAAATAAGGTTCAGGAGGGAAGTGTTTTTAATAGGAAAGTGAACACAAGAACAAGGGGACACAACCTGAAGTTAGTTGGGGGAAAGATCAAAAGCAACGTGAGAAAACATTATTTCACTGAAAGAGTGAACAGTGTGGTCGGGTGGTAGGGAAAGCAAGTAGGATGCTTGGCTGCATAGCTAGAGGTATAGCAAGCAGGAAGAGGGAGATTGTGATCCCGCTGTATGGAGCGCTGGTGAGACCACATTTGGAAGACTGTGTCCAGTTCTGCAGACCTCACCTACAAAAAGACGGCGTTTAAGAGGCGACTTGATCAAAGTGTATGAAATCGCACATGGGAACGGAAAAGTGGATAGAGAAATATTCTTTTCTCCATCACACATTACTAGGACGAGGGGGAACTCCCTAAAGCTCATAGGTGAGAAAGTGAGGACAAATAAAAGAGATTTTTTTTTTCACCCATAGGGTCTTTGGTTTATGGAATTCACCTCCAGAAGAGGTTGTGACAGCTGTCAGAGCTTCAAGGCAGGATTAGACAGATTCATGGATACCAACTGGGTGGCTATTGAAACTGATGTCCAAGTGCCGCCTCTATGTTGGTTGAGGCAGGCAGGGTTCCCTTGGGTCCCATTTGTTGGGGGTCAATGGAAAGGGAGGGT